>NC_072471.1:1363267-1428267 GCF_027596085.1 Anoplopoma fimbria | reverse complement strand
AAATGTTTAAATCACAGGAGGAACAAGGCCAAATGTGTGTCAACATATCATCTTATATTAAATATTGTCTGTTTGGTGCAGATAGATGGAAAGATGACACTTTAATCATTTCAATAGGATTTTCTGGGAAATTGAGAATAATGACGTAAAAAAAAAGTTTATTGTGTATTTTATTATTTTGATGTGATGATGATAAAGAAGGATTTATTGAGCAGCGCTAAACTCTATTATGCTTTATTGTCGTTTTACAACACATGTATACTGAATGTATATTAAGATATCTTTATTTGGAATATTATGCATTATAAAAATACATTATTTAAGCTTTTTTTCTATATTCACAGCTTCTTTTGAGGTTTGCTAATGAAGCTTTGAATGTCTGTCGTTATATTTTTTGACGTCATCACCCAACAAAAAAAAGAAGAAAATCTTTAATAAAAACCTCACTTTAAATAAAATGATTAATCAGATTAAATTAGTCTTTTTGTTATTAAATCAACTTTCTTTAATGAATAAAACTCCTTATTTGCCTCGAACTGTGTAAGTTTGTTTGGAGGCTAAACGCCAACGAACTCGGATTGAAGCAGAATATTTAGTTTTGTCTGTCTGTCTGTCTGTCTGTCTGTCTGTCTGTCTGTCTGTCTGTCTGTCTGTCTGTCTGTCTGTCTGTCTGTCTGTCTGTCTGTCTGTCTGTCTGTCTGTCCTGTCTGTCTGTCTGTCTACCTGTCTGTCTGTCTGTCTGTCTGTCTGTCTGTCTGTCTGTCTGTCTGTCTACCTGTCTGTCTGTCTGTCTGTCTGTCTGTCTGTCTGTCTGTCTGTCTGTCTGTCTGTCTGTCTCTGTCTGTCTACCTGTCTGTCTGTCTGTCTGTCTGTCTGTCTGTCTGTCTGTCTGTCTGTCTCTCTGTCCGTCTGTCTGTCTGTCTGTCTGTCTGTCTGTCTGTCTGTCTGTCTGTCTGTCTGTCTCTCTCTCTGTCTGTCTGTCTGTCTTCAACTTGGATTGAAGCAGAATATTTTGTTAGATAATTCATGCAGGTGGTAGGAAGTGAACTGATGTCATATCCGAATGTGTGTGTGTGTGTGTGTGTGTGTGTGTGTGTGTGTGTGTGTGTGTGTGTGTGTGTGTGTGTGTGTGTGTGTGTGTGTGACTCACAGCTCCTCCAGGAAGTGCAGGTCGCTCAGAGCTCCGCTGGTCAACACGGTCAGATTGTTCATACTGAGATCTCTGCAGAGACACAAACACACAGAAGGACTAGTTCACCTGTGAGTCCTGCAGAGAGGACACGCTGTATACACAGTACAGAACGTACGGATCAGAGGAAGGAACCTTCAGGATTAAAAAATACCTTTCACAGTTAAATCTTTGTTGTACTGGACATTTAAAAAAACAGCCAATTAGCAAAAAAAACTGAATTAATGAACGACTCTGAGTTTAAACACAGACTCCATTCAACACACACACATGTAAAAACATCATCAAGTTTGACAAAGCATCCACTCATGAAGTCACACACACACACACACACACACACACACACACACACACACACACACACACACACACACACACACACACACACACACACACACACACACACTTATCAAAGCGGCGGTGAGAGTCAACACACACACCTGAGTGAGAAACACGACGGAGAGGAAGTGACTGGAATGAATGAACGGAAAACTGCAGCAGTGGAAGAAGTACTCAGGAAAAGTACCAGAACTGCTGTGTAGAAATATAAATAAAAGTCCTGCATTCAAACTGGAGTAAAAGTACTCATTATGCAGAATAATATATGTATTAATTATTCATGCATTAATGTTCATCACGACTTTACTACAGCTAGTAGTTTAATCTGTAATAATACATCATCATTATGTTGTATCATTAATCTGAATCTGTAAAGTACTAAAACTGTCAGACAAAAGTACAACATGTATCTCTGAGATGTAGTTAGAACGTAAGTAAAGTACTCGATGATTAAAGGTGTGCTTCAATCTTTTACTTTAAAGTAGTAAAACTACAGCGTAGAAATACTCTGTTACAAGTAAAAAACTATTACTTAGGGTACCAAAAGTAAATACTCATTAAGCAGAATAATATATATTATATTAAATAAATGGACTGCATTAAAAGTAAAAAGTATCAGAAAACAAAAATACTCAAGTAAAGTACTTGATGAGTAATTATCTGTCGATTAATAATCAATGAATACAGATAATATTTCAGTTCAACAAAGTTTTTTAATAATTAAATATTGTTGTTACATTTTTAATCACCTAAGCCTCCATACTAATAAATAAAAAGTACTTTCTTCAGTACCTGACTGTAAAGAATATATCACATCATTTTCATGGAAAAATAAACGTATTAGAAATTAGAAATACGCTGTTAAAAGTAAAAATACTGCATAAAAATATTACTGATGTAAAAGTATTTAAGTATCGAAAAATATACTTAAAGTACCAAAAGTAAAAGTACTCATTAAGCAGAATAATATATATTATGATAGATTAAATAAATGTAGTGCAGTAAAACAACATTTAGAGTACAAGTACTGTTTAAATAGTACAGTACTTGTATAAATATTCTTTACACCACTGATCTCTCATCAGTCTCAAGTGACAACACGATGACATCACTGGTTCTGATTGGCTGAGAGCGACGGTCACATGACCTCCTTCCTCCTTATCTGACCCACCACGGAGCTCTGCAGCTTTTGTGTGGACAGATAACCATCGACAGGTAACAGGGAGACAGACGGGCTGTGTCCAACACACACACACACACACACACACACACACACACACACACACACACACACACACACACACACACACACACACACACTGAGGGTGTGTCTGCAGGTTGAATACATCGGTTGTTAAGAAACTTTCTCAACACTCCATAAAGCCTGTTAATGTGTGTGTGCACGTGTGTGTGTGTGTGTGTGGCTTCACAACAGGTAGTCCATCTCACACACACACACACACACACACACACACACACACACACACACACACACACACACACACACACACACACACACACACACACACACACACAGAAGAAGGCTTGTTTGTGCAGAACGTTCCTTTACTCTGAGCAGACTAACAGTGTTACGGCTGATTGGCTTTTACTGCTTTAACACACACACACACACACACACACACACACACACACACACACACACACACACACACACACACACACACACACACACACACACACACACACACACACACACATTCATTAGCTGCCTCACTTAAACACACACACATATATATACACGTACATACATACATGTGATGTGTGTGTTTTCAGACATGTGGTCTCAAACCTTAAAGTTTTAATCTACAAGACGTTCATTTAAAGGGCCAGCGTTCAGCCTTCTGGTGGATCAATAATCAGAAGTGGAATATAATATCCATAACTATGTTTTCATTTGAGTTTAATCCCCTGTGACTAAGAATGTTTATGTTTTTGTTACCTGTGAATGAGCCCTTTATAGTGAGATCCCAAAACACACCTGTCGTTACCGCTTATCGCCACAGGGGTCGCCAAAGAGAACCAAAGAGAACCAAAGAGAACCAAACAGAGATCTTTTAGAATGTAACTTAAACATAAAAAGTTAAAAATACTGTGTTTGTTTATTGTTTCCAAACTTGAATCAGTTGAACAAGTTTTATCAGAAACAAAACTCTCATAAATGACAGTTAAATCAGAGAAAGACGACAGTGTGTGTTGTGTGTTTGATTCCTTCATCCTGATGATGATGATGATGATGATGATGATGATGATGATGATGATGATATGTAACATACTACTGACTGTAAGTCGCTTTGGATAAAAGCGTCTGCTAGCTTTGATTTAACAACAACAAGGAAACACTGATTACCCTTCTGGCTGAAACGATGATGTCATATGACCTCATAGGTTGACTTGATGTTCAGATTATTGTCTTTTGGGCTTTTATTTTGAAACAGCTGGAGTAACCAGGTTCCCGTCAGTGTTTCTATTAAATATATTTCTGTATTTCATCATTTGTTCAGTGAGTTGTGTCACTTGTTTTGTGGGAAATATTCCAGTGTGGAACAAAGTGAGTAAATGAAGAGGAAGTTGTAGTTTTTGGCGACTTTTGGATATTCATTTATACATATTTTAAAACATGAAGTCTAGGATTTAATAGAAAAAGCTTTTATATGTTCAAAACAAAAGTTGGATTATTGTGCAAATAAAGAAAAAAATATATGGGAAAATAATAGTAGAATTTCAAGATTAAAGTCATAATATTAGGAGTTAAGGTTGTATTATTTTGTGAATAAAGAAATACATCTAGGCAAAATATTCATAAGAATATAAAACGTTATATTTTGTGAATAAAGTCAAAAATGTATAAGTTGTCATATTTTTTTAGCTAAAGGTTGTAATATTTTGAACATACAGTGATAATATTACCAGAAAAAACTTATAATATTTTAGGAATTAAGTAAAAAGTCAGAATATTTAGATATCTGAAGTTGAGAAAAAAGTACACAAAAAACATAATATTTATAGATCTGGGTTGTAATATTTCAGGAATGAAGTCAAAATCCTATTAAGTAAAAAATAATTGAAAAAAATGAATTCAGATACTGCAAACAAACAAACTGTATGAAGGATGATTTCACTACGTCGATATCGTTCAGTTTTACTTCCTCATCTAAAAGTTTTAAACACATGAGTCCGTTGTGGAGAACCTAAAGGGTTCCGCCTCCTCCTTAAAGGGTTCTCTTGTTAGATCAAATATGATCCATAAACCTTCATGTCAATTCTGAAATACACCATAATCCCAATAATAGGCAGAAACTGCTAAATATAAAGTTATTCAAAGACAGAGAGGAGGAGGAAGTCCTGATTCTGGTGCTTTGAGCATCACAAGCCGAGACACTTCTAGATGACCTTTAAGAGGAACGATATATGTGTTAGATGTAGGGGTGAACTGTCCCTTTAAGTTTCATTTTTTTGCAAAAAATGTTTGTATTATTACAAGAAAAAGCTGGTTAGAAAAAAAGTTAAAAAAAATTGAGGAAAAAGTCATGATATTTAAAAAATAAAAAGTATTTACTAAATAAAGTTATAATATTACAAGATCTGAAGAAATTATGGGAAAAAGGTCTAAATATTTTATGTAAAAAGGAAAAAGTCATTATACTTAAAGAAAATTAGGTACTATGAAAATCAAACCATAATATTAAAAGAAAGTTTGGAATAATTTGATCTATTATTGGAATATTATTCATTAAATTAGAGTCAAAATATTTTGTGTTTAAAGAAAAACAATGAAGAGAAAAAAAATGTTTTAACTTTTCCTTAAATTGAAATATTTCAACCTTTTTTCTGACGTAAACAAAATGAGAATCAACTGGAGGCGTCATGTGTGAGGTCAGCTGACCTCAGGACGTCCAACATGGCTGCAAAGAATCCTTCATATGTACATGAGCTCATTCAGCTCTCTGAAGCTAAACACATTCCTGCACTCTGCTGTCAATCAGACACACACACACACACACACACACACACACACACACACACACACACACACACACACACACACACACACACACACACACACACACACACACAAAGGCAATGACAGATGGCAGCATTCAGACAGACGGAGACTATGAGCTGATGTCCGTCTGTCCGTCTGAGATCAGTTTTCTGTTTCTGAGAAAAGTACCTAGAAGTTCTTTCACGACGCAAAAGAAAGAAACTTTTTTACATGTTGTAAAAACACTAAAACACACATTCACTGAATGTAAAGCCAGATAAATACACAGATTTCACTGTGATTTAATTGGAAAAAACAAATATATAATGATGCAGAAATAACTTTATAATAATGCAGATTAGTAAAAAGTCATAATTCATGTTTTCTCAGATCTGTTTGCAAGACGACAAACAAACAACTCTTAAAATGCTTGTTTTCTGAATGGAGTTTGGCTTCATTAGTGCTACGTTATGCTAATTATTGACTTATAAATGACTGTTTTTATTGTATGTTCATGTTGTTTTATTATGTGTTTTTTTGTACTTTGTCTTTTAAAGGTTTTTAAGTTCAGCTCTTTGAAATGTGCTTTATAAATAAACTGGTTAAATGCCTCAGTGTAAAACATTCTATGTATATATTATTGATGTAATTATGTAAGTAGCATTTTTAATGATGTCGTTGTGGAGCTAATTTAACTAATTAATATAATGTTTAATTCATAAGAACTCATCTTCACCTGTAAAGAAACCAAAGCTGTCAGATAAATTCAGAGTGAAGTAAAAGTACAACACTATACAATGTACAAGTACCTCTTAAAATTGTGGTATTTGAGTATAATTGAAGTTAATTAATTTTGGAATCAAACTACTGTGTTGTGTTCAGGTGAAGATAAAAAAAATGGGTTGAAATAAGAAGGTAATGGAGTTTACGGTTTACGGGGATTGACTGAGCGCCTGAATGCATCGTTAAAAAAAGGTGACCAGTTTGAAATGGATTGTGTGATACTGGTGACCGACAGTTATACTGGTGACACACACACACACACACACACACACACACACACACACACACACACACACACACACACACACACACACACACACACACACACACACACACACACACACACACACAGACACAGAAACTCCTTGATGTTTTGTTGGATTCGATTCTTGATTGGAGCTTTAATGAAGACACAAAGAACCTTTGATCGACGGTCTCCATGTGTGTGTGTGTGTGTGTGTGTGTGTGTGTGTGTGTGTGTGTGTGTGTGTGTGTGTGTGTGTGTGTGTCAGACAAACTGTAAGGGAAGTGCTTTCATTGACACACACACACACACACACACACACACACACACACACACACACACACACACTCCTGAATAGAGGAAGGTTTTTCTTTAATGAGAGTGAAATTTAAATCCTGGACATTGTGCTGCTTTTAGACCGGAGCCAAGACAGGCAGGTTTTACACACACACACACACACACACACACACACACACACACACACACACACACACACACACACACACACACACACACACACACACACACACACACACACAGTGATGTAATGGTTTTGCCAGCGCTGTCTGGTTTCGAGGCCGGTCACCTGCTGTGAGGTGAAATGGACTTGAATTAGTTTCAGTGTTTCTCTTCACACAGAAGAAGAAACACTGAAAACCTCTCTGTTAAAGGAGCAACACAAAGAGGTTCTTTTTTACATTTTCAAGCACAAATCAAACACTTTGTGACCGTTTTGCTTCCAAATAATGACGTAAAACTGAGCAGCTGAACGTTCCACCGTGAAAACATGAAGATTAAAGTAAAACAGAAGTGATTATTTCAAAAGACAACGATTATTCTGTTCTCCAGGTAACAGTCGAACGATTAATAAAGTTTCTGGATGAATTGCAGATGTTTTTTTTAAATCTTTCTTATAGTAAATCAACGTAAAATGTTAAATCAGATTCAGCAATTCTGTTCCACTTCAAATCAGCTCTGCTTTTTTCATTCGTTGAACGTAAACATCTGATATTTAAAGCCAGCCAGGTGTCCTCATGTACCCATACGTACTCAGAGGTCAGAGGTCACCGGTTCTTTATCGACAATCAATCAATTAAATGATAAAGGGAGGCAACCGGGAAAGAAAAACCTTCTCTTCACAAAGATTCCCAGGAAGTGCAGATCTAAGTGTCCTCTTCAAAAAAAACATTCTCAAGAACCAGTGGAACCTCTTCGATTGCTCAAGGAACCAATAAGAACCTGGAGACATCCGTAAGGAAACTTAAAACCTCTTGGAGAACCTGTGGAATCCTCTCAAAAGCTCCTGGAATCTCCTTTACATCCAGCTGAGCCTCTTCTGAGAAACTTCTTAACCATGAAATCTCTTCAATGAAGACATCGGAGATCTCCTTAAGAACCTCTGGAACCTCTTTGAGAACTCCCGAAACGTGCCAAAGAAATGATCAAGCATCCTTCAGAACCTCTGGAACCTTTTATCAACCCCTGTCACACTTAACTGCCTCACGATGTCTTCAACGAGGACATCTGAAACGTTCTCAAGAACCACTGGAACCTCTTAAGTGCTCAAGGAACCATTTAAAAAACATCTGAAACATGCTAAAGAAATGATCTAGTGTACCGCAGAACCTCTTAACGACCCCTGTAACGCTGGATTTACTCAAGATTTCTTCAAGGTGTACACATGAAACATTCTCAAGAACCAGTGGAACGTCTTAAGTGCTCAAGGAACCTCTTTGAGAACTAACTAAATGTGCTAAAGAAATGATCTAGCGTTACGCAGAACCTCTTAATAACCGCTGTAACCCTGGATTTACTCAGGAAACATTTAAAACGTTCTAAAATAATTTCCAGAACCAGTGGAACCTCTTTAAGAACTTCTGAAATGTTCTAAAGAAATCATCAAGCCTCCTTCAGAACCTCTGGATACTCTTAACGGCCCCTGTAACACTAGATTGCCTCAAGATGTCTCCAACGAAGACACCTGAAAACATTCTCAAGAAAAAAAGTGGAACCTCTTTAAGAACATGCAGACCTTCCTCAAGAAAACCTCTTCAAGGAGGAGAGCGGAGAACTTCCCAAGAACCACTGGAACCTCTTAAGAACTTATGAAATGTTCTAGATAACACATTGAGCCTCTACAAGAACCAGTGGAACCTCATAAGTGCTTCAGGAATCTTAAGAACTTATGAAATGTTCTAGATAACATATTGAGCCTGTGGAACCTCTTTAAGAACATGCAGACGTTCCTCAAGAAAAACTTCTTCCCCTGAATGTCCTCAAGAAAACCTCTTCAAGGAGGAGAGCGGAGAACTTCCCAAGAACCAGTGGAACCTCTTAAGTGCTCAAGGAACCAATAAGAACCTGGAGACATCCGTAAAAACTTAAAACCTCTTGGAGAACCTGTGAACCTCTCAAAAGCTCCTGGAATCTCCTTTACATCCAGCTGAGCCTCTTCTGAGAAACTTCTTAACCATGAAATCTCTTCAATGAAGACATCGGAGATCTCCTTAAGAACCTCTGGAACCTCTTTGAGAACTCCTGAAATGTGCCAAAGAAATGATCAAGCATCCTTCAGAACCTCTGGAACCTTTTATCAACCCCTGTCACACTTAACTGCCTCACGATGTCTTCAACGAGGACATCTGAAACGAAGAACCACTGGAACCTCTTAAGTGCTCAAGGAACCATTTAAAAAACATCTGAAACATGCTAAAGAAATGATCTAGTGTACCGCAGAACCTCTTAACGACCCCTGTAACGCTGGATTTACTCAAGATTTCTTCAAGGTGACACATGAAACATTCTCAAGAACCAGTGGGAACGTCTTAAGTGCTCAAGGAACCTCTTTGAGAACTAACTAAAAATGTGCTAAAGAAATGATCTAGCGTTACTTCTTAATAACCGCTGTAACCCTGGATTTACTCAGAAACATTTAAAACTTTCTAAAAAACTGGAATAAGCCTTTCCAGAACCAGTGGAACCTCTTTAAGAACTTCTGAAATGTTCTAAAGAAATCATCAAGCCTCCTTCAGAACCTCTGGAACTCTTAACGGCCCCTAACACTAGATTGCCTCAAGATGTCTCCAACGAAGACACCTGAAAACATTCTCAAGAAAAAGTGGAACCTCTTTAAGAACATGCATTTCTTCCTCAAGAAAACCTCTTCAAGGAGGAGAGAACTTCCCAAGAACCAGTGGAACCTCTTAAGAACTTCTGAAATGTTCTAGATAACACATTGAGCCTCTTCATGAACCAGTGGAACCTCTTAAGAACTTCTGAAATGTTCTAGATAACATATTGAGCCTCTACAAGAACCAGTGGAACCTCTTAAGTGCTTCAGGAATCTTAAGAACTTCTGAAATGTTCTAGATAACACATTGAGCCTCTGCAAGAACCAGTGGAACCTCTTCAATCCTCAAAGTAACGCTTTAAGAAAGGCCAAAACGTTCTAAAGAAATTATTGAGCCCCCTCCAGAACCTGTGGAACTTCTAAAATAACTCCTACAACACTAGATTGCCTCAAGATGTCTCCAATGAAGACACCTGAAAACATTCTCAAGAAAAAAGTGGAACCTCTTTAAGAACATGCATTTCTTCCTCAAGAAAACCTCTTCAAGGAGAAGAGCGGAGAACTTCCCAAGAACCACTGGAACCTCTTAAGAACTTCTGAAATGTTCTAGATAACACATTGAGCCTCTACAAGAACCACTGGAACCTCTTAAGAACTTCAGTTCTAGATAACACATCTTTATGGAACTTTAAGTGCTTCAGGAATCTTAAAAACTTATGAAATGTTCTAGATAACACATTGAGCCTGTGGAACCTCTTTAAGAACATGCATTTCTTCCTCAAGACACCTCCAGACCTCTCGGAGAACCCGTTGCACTCCTCTAGAAGTTCTCAAACCTCCAAGAAGCCTTCAGACTCTTTCTTTCAAAACTTTTTTGCAGCATTTTCTCTTTTTATGTTCTTCACCTCAACAACAGAACATGACGTCAGAGCGGACAGGTGCACCGCACACGCTTCTCACACACACACACACACACACACACACACACACACACACACACACACACACACACACACACACACACACACACACACACACTCACAGGTATGACGTGAACACGCTCAGGTTGCTCGGGAGCGCGCAGAGCCCCAGGTCGGAGCAGTCCACCCGGTGCAGCAGTCCGTCCACCTGGCACCGGCAGCGGTCCGGGCAGCCCGGCCGAGCCGCCGCTGCGTCCCCGTCCCCGGAGCTCTCTGCCCGGGGCACCGCGGAGCTGCTCCCGGTCCTCTGCTCCACCGCCAAGGAGCTGCTCCTACACCCGGCCGAGAGGAGCGCAAACGCGGCCAGCAAAAACACGAAACCCGGCATGTGGAGGGTTTCAGATCCAGGAAAAAAAAAATAAAATTAAAAAAAAAATTATAATAATAAAATAATAATTTAAAAAAAAACACAAAGTTGCAGCTTTGGATCCGGATCTGGATTAAAAGAATATAAAACTGAAATAAAAATAAAAAAGTCCAAATAGAAACGTTTGAGTTGAAGTCTGAAAGTCTTTATGCAGACTGACTGAGAGAGAGAGAGAGAGAGAGACTACTAGAGAGAGAGAGAGAGAGACTACTACTGAGAGAGAGAGAGAGAGAGAGAGAGAGAGACTACTACTGAGAGAGAGAGAGAGAGAGAGACTACTACTACTGAGAGAGAGAGAGAGAGAGAGACTACTACTGAGAGAGAGAGAGAGAGACTACTAGAGAGACAGAGAGAGAGAGAGACTACTACTAGAGAGAGAGAGAGAGAGAGACTACTACTACTGAGAGAGACTACTACTGAGAGAGAGACTACTACTGAGAGAGAGAGAGAGAGAGAGACTACTACAGAGAGAGAGAGAGAGACTACTACTGAGAGAGAGAGAGAGAGAGACTACTACTACTGAGAGAGAGAGAGAGAGAGAGAGAGAGAGAGACTACTACTGAGAGAGAGAGAGAGAGACTACTACTGAGAGAGAGAGAGAGAGACTACTAGAGACAGAGAGAGAGAGAGAGACTACTACTGAGAGAGAGAGAGAGACTACTACTGAGAGAGAGAGACTACTAGAGACAGAGAGAGAGAGAGACTACTACTACTAGAGAGAGAGAGAGAGAGAGACTACTACTGAGAGAGAGAGAGAGAGAGAGACTACTACTGAGAGAGAGAGAGAGAGAGAGAGACTACTGAGAGAGAGAGAGAGAGACTACTACTGAGAGAGAGAGAGAGAGAGACTACTAGAGACACAGAGAGAGAGAGAGACTACTACTGAGAGAGAGAGAGACTACTACTGAGAGAGAGAGAGAGAGAGAGAGAGACTACTACTAGAGAGAGAGAGAGAGAGAGAGTGTGTGTGTGTGAGTCCCTCCACTCACTACAACTGTGTGTCAGCTCCGTTTACTTTTATATGGTCTACTGTCTGTCTGTCTGTCTGTCTGTCTGTCTGTCTGTCTCTCTGTCTCTGTCTCTCTCTCTGTCTGTCTACTCTGTCTGTGTCTGTCTGTCTCCTGTTTACTTGTCTTATCTCTGGTCTACTGTCTGTCTGTCTGTCTCTCTGTCTGTCTGTCTCTCTCTCTGTCTGTCTGTCTGTCTGTCTGTCTGTCTCTCTCTGTCTGTCTCTCTCTCTGTCTGTCTGTCTCTGTCTGTCTGTCTCTCTCTGTCTGTCTGTCTGTCTGTCTGTCTGTCTGTCTGTCTCTGTCTGTCTGTCTGTCTGTCTCTCTGTCTGTCTCTCTCTCTGTCTGTCTGTCTCTGTCTCTCTCTCTGTCTGTCTCTCTCTCTCTCTCTCTCTCTCTCTCTGTCTCTCTCTCTGTCTGTCAAAAATAAACAAGAACTCTGAGAATCCATAAAAATAAATATTGAAGATTGTGATTTATTTGCTCAGTAAGCATTCTCTGTCATTTTAAATTCATCCCACATTTGTTATATTTTATTTTATTATATTTTATTTTATGTGTTTATGCTCGGACAACATTCCAAGAGAATCTTTCATCGTTGTTTGATTTCACCATGTGTGTGTTGATTTCCTTCAAATTCTTCAAAAATAAGAAAAGAAAGCGGGAAAAAATGTATTAATATATATATATAAACATTATTATAAAATGAATGAATTAACTTAATCACCAAAATAAAATCTAACTTTTTGACATCTAATGAAATAAATTCAACTTGCTGATATTGTAAATAATATTAATGATTTATTTAAATACTGTTGTGATGGAAGCAGTATTTGAACCGAATACCACACTGTGAAAATACTCCACAAGTTAAAGGATTCATGGCTAAATGTTCAAGTGTGAAAAGTAAAAACACTCATTATGTCGGATTAATGATGTTTCTGACCTTGTTGTTTAAAGCAGCTGTTAAATTCTGCAGTTAAACCTTCCAAATATTAACATTGTTTGTTTCTGAAAACTACGGATGTTGAATGTTGATGTTTCTGACCCAAGAATATGTTTTTCATGAATACGTTTCTTATCAACCTCGTATCACGCTCGCAGAAACGCACACTGGCAAGTCGTTAACGTTGAGAAATGAAAATCTACTGGTTTAGTTTAGAAGAAACATCGTGGTTTGTGGTAATAATGTAGCGTAGCAACAAGGTAGACTAGTAATAAGTAGCATGACAACGTAGCAATACCTAACGATTGTTCCGTATGAAAACCTTACGTACGTTCTCTTGTTGTGCTACCGTATAAACGTTAAGTCACAACGGTCTCCTGGGTGAAAGTCTGCGTGTTTAATCCGTCGACCGCCAGCCTTCAGTTCACCTTCTCACTCTTTATACTCGTTTATACGTCACGTAACATGAATAATTAAGTCAATTGCTCTGACTGAATACAAACAGGTAGAAACTTACAATGCTAATATATAATATATTTTCCTGGTGACCTGACTGGTTGGTACGTGACGCGTTTTAAAGCGTATTAGTAAAGAAATTATTTATAAAACTGTAATTAAACACAGAAGGAACCAAAACAAGGAGCTAAAAGAGGCTAAAGAAGCTCTGAGGAACCTTTAGAGGCACCCTGTAGCTTCATTCATGAACACAAACGCTGAGCTCTGGTTAATGATTGATACTATAAGAGAGATATGAAGATGGTTATCACACACACACACACACACACACACACACACACACACACACACACACACACACACACACACACACACACACACACACACACACACACACACACTGGCACTAAAGCAGTGACGCAACTGTTGACATTATGGAGCAATCTCACTACGACCAGACTTTATTTAAACAAATCCATTGAATGTTTTATGACATGTTCAGATTAACACCACTCTCATGACGCTTAGTTTACCTGTAGTTTAATCATCTATTAATCTAAAGGTAAAGTTTAGTTAAAGTAATCGTTTAGTCTATGAAATCAAAAAGTTTCCATAATAAAGGTCAAATATCTTGTTTTGTCCAAACACCCGAAAAACAACCCATTTCTTGAGGCTGAAATAACAGAATATTGGATTTTTTTCACTATTTCTGCCTTAAAAAAATACATATTAATAAATCATCAAAATAGTTGTTTATCAACTAATTGTTCCAGCTGTGCTGAGCATAAAGACTTGAAACAGCCTCTAACCTCTAAAGCTCCCTTATAAACTCTGTTTATGTTAAGACCACTTTTATGCATCAGCTCAAAACACAGCTAAGCAAATATCTAAAAACAATCAAAAGGCTTAAAATAATTAGTTTGAGTGGTAAAAAATACATGAAGTATCATAAATATAATAAAATAACTGAACTTCTGTAAACTTAAGGACCGACTCTATGTGTGACTTAAATGTAAGTGATATAAAAGTATTTTACAGTTGAGAAAATATATATTTGACACATGACGTGTATAAATATTTGTCATTATTGCTGGTTAGGTTTTATTTTCAGAGGCACTGATTTCTTCTTCATGTTTCACTGTTTTCCTGCTGCTCATTTCTCAGTCAGACTCTGACCTCTAGCGGCCGGTTGGTTGAACTGCAGCCACACAAACAGGAAAACCAGTTATTCTACATGTGTGTGATGTGATATTTAAGACAATAAAGCAACTCAGACTCCTTGAAGAAGCTCTAGAGGTTAAAGGTGGAAGAAGTACTCATATATTTTACTTAAAAGTACCGCTGAGATGTAGTACAGTGAAAAAAAAGGAACTTTTTACATCTAAGAGGTACTTTTTAACTGTACGACATCTAAGAAGTACTTATTTTTTACTGTACTACATCTGTGTAAAAATACTC
The DNA here is from genome assembly GCF_027596085.1 of Anoplopoma fimbria. Taxonomy (NCBI): domain Eukaryota; kingdom Metazoa; phylum Chordata; class Actinopteri; order Perciformes; family Anoplopomatidae; genus Anoplopoma; species Anoplopoma fimbria. The sequence goes on along the minus strand of NC_072471.1, from coordinate 1,413,425 downwards.
TGTTACTAATAAAAGTTGAATTATTTACTCTATTCACCATGATGAATGATGTGTTTTAATACCTCATCTTCTTATTCTCAGGTTCATTATGTGGCAACTGGTTGTAAATGTAATTTTACATTTCACAGTAATTCACTGTACAGCTGATCAGCTGGGCACTGACTGAAAAACTCCTGAAAGCCATTTTATTCAACTGTTTTCTTTTTCTAATAAAAGTAATTTACAGGAAGCTATTGGGAAATTGTTTGGAAATAACAGATTAGTAAAATAAAGACATAGAGGTCATGTTCTGTGTGTTTCAGGGGGTCAGCAATATGTCTGTAGTTTATATTATACATGTAAAACACATGGTGGATGATGGCAGCAGGACTCAACACATTTAAAATACTTTAATGACTACTTTAAGGCCATTAATAAATACATAAAATAGAAAATAAAACACTTTAGAGACATTTGCGTTGATGTGTTGAGGGTCATTTAGGGTCGTGACCTCCGCCCGTGATGTGTTGTGTACATCTCTTCTGTTCAATATCCATTAAAATATGGACTTTATGAATAAAAAAAACATGTGAGACTTAAACTCTAAACTATTTGTATCTCTTTTAGGGAAATGTGAGAAGGATGCAACCTTTAAACTCTAATAAAAGACAGAAAAAGATGCAGAAAATGCATTTAACGTCACAGGAGAATCCCAGAATGCCTTTTGAGTTCACACAGAATGAAAATAAATGAAAATAAATGAAAGTAAATGAAAATAAATGATTATTTTCTGTGTTTTTCTGTCTGTTTGTTTGATGAGCCAACATGAGAAACCCCCAGCAGAATCATGTGATGCTGCAGAGAGGAGCAACAACGACAGAGCGCTCACTCTGCTGCGAGTTCAGAGAACCAGAGTCCTAACACTGAAGTAAACAGAAGATTAAGATAAAATAAGATAAAATAAGATAAAATAAGATAAAATAAGATAAAATAGTCCTTTATTAGTCCCGCAGCGGGCACATTTACAGGATTACAGCAGCATAGATATAATGCAAACAATGTACATAGTAGAAAAAAACAAACAAAGTATTTTAAATAAGTAAATAAGTAACAATAAATAAAAAAAAATATATAAATACAGACAGAATAATTACAGTTATAGTATTAATTAGAAGTCTGGTTTCAGTTTTTCAGAAAGCCAAATGAAAATTTTATAGTATTAATTAGTACTACATCTAAGTCTGGTTTCTAAGAGGTACTTTTTAAAGCCAAATCTAAACTTTTTACTGTACTACATCTAAGAGGTACTTTTTTCATATAATGCAAACAATGTACATAGTAGAAAAAAACAAATTAAATAAGTAAATAAGTAACAATAAATAAATAAGAATAATAATATAAATAAATATAATAAATTACAGTTATAGTATTAATTATAAATCTGGTTAAATTAAATGAATAAAAAGAGTTTAATTCAGCAAACATATTTAGAGCAGGGTGGGACGTCGGCTGCGTAGTGAAGCATCTTCGCGGCCGTACACGATCTTCGCTGTAGCTAGCCGGCTAACCTGTAGCCGACAGAGACGCCATTATTCCGGGGAGGAAAACAGACATCTGCGGCAGGTAGAAAGCGGAAGTATCCCGCTGGCCGAGCCCGTGTCGTCCCACCTGTCGCTGCTGACTGAGAACAGTCGGCTCTGGCTGCTGTCCAGCTGTTAAAGTCCTGGTTTTAGCTCGTTTTCTGGAAGGCGGAAGTCGATGTGAGCTACGCAGGGTTAGCATTAGCTCCGCGTTAGCTCCGCGTTAGCTTCACGTTAGCAGCCATGGCGGCGGCCGGCAGGACCTACTCGTTCAAGGTGGTGCTGCTGGGGGAGGGCTGCGTCGGGAAGACGTCTCTGGTTCTGCGATACTGCGAGAACAAGTTCAACGACAAACACATCACCACGCTGCAGGTGAGCTAACGGAGGCTAACGGAGGCTAATGGAGGCTAATGGATGCTAACAGAGGCTAATGGATGCTAACAGAGGCTAATGGATGCTAATGGAGGCTAACAGAGGCTAATGGATGCTAATGGATGCTAATGGAGTCTAGCAGAGGCTAATGGATGCTAACAGAGGCTAATGGAGGCTAGTTAGCTGGCTGGTTAGCCTCTGTTAGCATCCATTGGGAGGAGTGGGCGTGGCTTGTGCTGCTGTCACGGGGGGGCGGGGTTATGTCTGAAACCGGAAGTGCATGAATCAAAGTGTTTACTGTGTAATCAAGGTACTAGTACTACATGTGGGTATTTATATATACTGTATGACAACTAAGAGGTACTTTTTACATGTCAGAGGTACTTTTTACATCTCAGAGGTACTTTTTACTGTACTACATCTCAGAGGTACTTTTTACTGTACTACATCTAAGAGGTACTTTTTACTGTACTACATGTCAGAGGTACTTTTTACTATACTACATCTCAGAGGTACTTTTTACATCTCAGAGGTACTTTTTACTGTACTACATCTCAGAGGTACTTTTTACTGTACTACATCTCAGAGGTACTTTTTACTGTACTACATCTCAGGTACTTTTTACTGTACTACATGTCAAGAGGTACTACATACTTTTTACTGTACTACATCTCAGAGGTACTTTTTACATACTACAGAGGTACTTTTTACTACAACCACTACATCATCAGAGGTACTTTTTACTGTACTACATGTCAGAGGTACTTTTTACTGTACTACATGTCAGAGGTACTTTTTACTGTACTACATGTCAGAGGTACTTTTTACTGTACTACATGTCAGAGGTACTTTTTACTGTACTACATCTCAGAGGTACTTTTTACTGTACTACATGTCAGAGGTACTTTTTACTGTACTACATGTCAGAGGTACTTTTTACTGTACTACATCTCAGGTACTTTTTACTGTACTACATGTCAGAGGTACTTTTTACTGTACTACAACTAAGAGGTACTTTTTACTGTACTACATCTAAGGGGTACTTTTTACTGTACTACATGTCAGGTAGGTACTTTTTACTGTACTACATCTCAGAGGTACTTTTTACTGTACTACATCTAAGAGGTACTTTTTACTGTACTACATCTCAGAGGTACTTTTTACTGTACTACATGTCAGAGGTACTTTTTACTGTACTACATGTCAGAGGTACTTTTTACTGTACTACATGTCAGAGGTACTTTTTACTGTACTACATCTAAGAGGTACTTTTTACTGTACTACATCTCAGAGGTACTTTTTACTGTACTATCTACTTTTTACTGTACTACATGTCAGAGGTACTTTTTGTACTACATCTCACTTTTTACATCTCAGAGGTACTTTTTACTGTACTACATCTAAGAGGTACTTTTTATTGTACTTTTTACTGTACTACATCTCAGAGGTACTTTTTACTGTACTACATCTCAGAGGTACTTTTTACTGTACTACATCTCAGAGGTACTTTTTACTGTACTACATCTCAGAGGTACTTTTTACTGTACTACATCTCAAGAGGTACTTTTTACTGTACTACATGTCAGAGGTACTTTTTACTGTACTACATCTCAGAGGTACTTTTTACTGTACTACATCTCTTTCAGGTGCTCACTCTCTCCTCTCTCTCTCTCAGCTTCAGTAAACAAACCTGATTTCAGCTCCTCAATATGAGGATTTTCTGCATATTTCTCTTTATTTCTTTGTAGAAAGGAAGTCGTTTTACTGAGGTTTGCACACTCGAGGAATCTATCGCAGCGTTTTGGTGCATAACGCTGAAAAACTGCAAAAGTCGAGAAACAATATATTTAAAAAGACAAATACAGGTTTATCTAACTTTACAAAGTGAAGCGATTTGTTCCTGTGATTAAAAAAAATATATATATATTATTGCTTAAATTTTCATACGTAAATCTTGGAGCATATTCTTTTTTTTTTCTTGTATATTTCTGCTTTTTTTCTCTGAATATTATCCTCCTCCCCTGGCTTCATAATTATTTAATTATAATATTTATTTGTGCCTACAATGGCCCTTTTATTCCCCACCATTAAAAACGATCGATATAAAGAGTTATATGATTTTATTATTGTGGGAAAGGGAAATGATTTTGTGTTTGGGATCGTCGTGGCTTCATCTGTTTATCTGATGAGATCTGGTTACAGAATCCTCTCACTGAACGCATCGTTTCCTTTAAAGCTTCACTGTGTTGTAGTCCTGTGAGCCGGCGATGCGTTCAAACACCTCAGCCGTGTGTGGGAGATTAGAACGCTTGTGTTGAAGCAAAACTTCACCCAGAAATTTGTCGTTTTTATGTTTTGTTCGTTTTCAAGATGAAGATGGAGAATCAGGTGTTTGTGTACTGCTGGACAAGATACTGTAGTATTTTGCGGTGTACTGATAGAAGTACTGAAATACTTCAAGTTGATTATATTAAACTAGTAAAAAGAGTTTAGCATTTAAACAGACGTGCAATAGAAGCAGGAAAGTGCACAATAGTGTTCATATAATGAATAGAATAAACAGTAAGGAGTTGTTATGAGTACACATATGTGTTTATATATAAGTTTAATACATATTTATATATAAATACATTATGAAACGTGTGATGTTAATGGTTTTATGTGTACTGCAGTGATATTTTTATTTATTCAGTAATCAGGAGTAAGATGATACAGGGATTGTGGCGATGACTGAAACAGAGTAGAAAGTACTTTAATAAGACTTCAACTGAAAAATACACTTGTATAGTAATATATAATACTAAATATGATGATATGATACTTGGATTGACCGGCGTAATTAAAGAATTTGATTATTTGAAACCAAAAATGCGTGAACTCCACCGTCTCCATGACGACGGTTGATGGAGGGGATGAATGATGTGTTGGACCCCTTCAGGGACAGTCACGTGCTCCGGAATGCTTGTTTATCTGCAGGGCTCAGACACATGTGACCTGCAGAGCAGAGGTGCATTGTGGGAGCTCGGCTGCATGAGAAGAGATGAATGATTATAGTTTAGTTGATGGAGGTTTGGAGTTTAAAGTGAATGAATGTTTTTAAATGAGATGTAGAAACGTAAGCATGCAGAACAACACCTCATTAAATTACATTGATTTTAAGACAGTTTTTTTTCCTTCAAAATGTATTTAATTTAAAAATAACATAACAAATTCATGATTATTTGATTAGCTCAGAGAACCAAAACATTATACAAAAAAAATTGGATTCTTTTTCATACGTCTCATGTCTTTAATTACACAATAATTAATTTATAATACATTGAAATGTATTGCTTGAATAGAACTTTATTGTATTTTTTTAAATTTAGGATTATCTTTAATCTTATCTTTTCTATGATTTATTAAAATAACCTTAAATGTTGAGGCTTCAGCTTCACACTAAATAGAATATAAATTATAATTTCCATTATTCAGGCGTCACTTCACTCCGGAGAGATTAAATGTAAGTACAGGAGTATGTTAATCCTTCAGGTGTGATTCCACTAATGACAGACCAACAAACAGTGGTGGGGGTCAAAGGTCACTGTGATCATGTGACCGTGTGGAGGAGGAGACATTGGCCGTTTCTCAATACCAAGTATGGTCAAGTATGGACTTGCAAACTTGCAAGTTCATACTTGGATAGTTCGACTCGGGAGTACAAACTCCCGAGGACGGGAGGACGCAGTACGTCATGACGTCATTTTGCAATTGGAACAGCAGCGAACTTGATGACGTCACCAACGTCACGACGTCACCAACTCAGCTCGTCGGTCCCGCCTACTCCGGTTATCTTCAGTCATATATATTGACAATAAAACGAAATATGATATAAAACACAACCCTGCCTTTTTTCGTTTTCATTTAGAAAATATTAATATGTATATATTTTGTGTTACATCTGCAACCACAACCACAGAGACACCGGAGCCAGCGGCACATCTGGAGAGCCTAGCCGAGATCAGGCTGCTGTCAGCGGGATGCATGAGCACCACCGCCCGGTCTCCTCTCTGGACCTCTCATATATATATATATATATATATATATATATATAGAGATATATATATATATATATCTATATATATATATATATATATATATATATATATATATATATATATATATATATATATATATATATATATATATATATCTCTATATATATATAGGTATATATATATATATATCTATATATATATATATATATATATATATATATATATATATATATATATCTCTCTCTCTGGTCCTCTCATATCTCCGACAAACGTCGGCGCTTTTTTCAAACAGGCTCTATCTGGATAAATCGACCGCATATTTTAAGTCTTAACAACTACATTCTCGCTTAAAAAAATGTTAAAACTAAATTCCGTTACACAACAACAGCAGTATTTAGACAGTTATAACTGACAGATGTGAGCCGTCTCTTACTGTCGTCTCTTGTTTGCTGGTGAAATGCATTCTGGGATACTTGGCTGTCCAAAGTCCACACAAGTCTACTCCGATGCATCCCCGATATAATGGGCGGAGCAGGACACATCCGGGTATCTGGACCGTACTTGGCTGGATGAACTTGTGTATTGGAACAGAACTTGGGCCGCTAGATGACGTTTCACAAGTTCAGGAGGACACAAGTACAGAGAAGTTCACTTATTGAGAAACGGCCAAGAAGTCCTCCTTCAGTTAGTTTATTGATTAGTTTCTGATGCTGATGTTGCTAACGTGCTAACAATGCTAACATGCTGATATTAATCACTTTGTTTCCTCTTCCTCCTCCTCTTCGTCTTCAGGCGTCCTTCCTCACGAAGAAGCTCAACATCACAGGAAAGAGGGTTAACTTGGCCATTTGGGTGAGAGTCGCCGTCTCTGATGTTTTCATACTTCTAACATGAAGTTTACGGAATAAAGTATTAACTATACTTTGTGTTTTTTGTGTTTTTCAGGACACAGCAGGTCAGGAGCGTTTTCACGCTTTAGGTCCGATCTACTACAGAGACTCCAACGGAGCCGTACTCGTGTACGACATCACCGACGAGGACTCCTTTCAGAAGGTACCGGACAGCAACGTGTACTGCTACTGTCACCTCACACTTTATATTACTGTTCGAGTATTTACGGAAAAACATCATTAAAACAGTAAATCACTTTTATTTGATTTTTATTTGCTCAAGTTCTGTAATTTAGTACACTAATGAGGTACTTTAATTGCACTTCTACTTCACATGTTGTACTTTTTACTCCATTTTACAAATTCAGATTAATACCAAATATAAACAACTAATAAATTATGATGTATTATTACTGATTAAACTACCAGCAGTATTTAAAGTGATTAAAAATGAGGTCCACCTTTACCAGCTGCTACGTCAATGCATTGATAATTATATTATTATAATGTAATATATTCTGCATAATGAGTACTTTTACTTTGCTTATTTAAAGTATATTTTGATGCTGATACATTTGTATTTTTTCTTATTTTAAATGCAGTATTTTTACTATTTTTACACTGTAGTATTACTACTTAAGTAAAATATCTTCTTACATTTTCATTTTGCAGGATAATCCTGATAAATATTTTTTAAACTATGGTACAGAAAAAGTATTATATTTTTATTAGTAATTATTTTTTGGTAACATTGATTAAAAAACAAAACAGCCATAATAGTTATTTAAAAAAAAAATTATTCTGCATAATGAGTACTTTTCCTTTTGGTACTTTCAGTATATTTTAATGCCGATACATTTGGTAACATCAGTAACATTTTGAATGCAGGACTTTTACTTTTAACAGAGTATTTCTACACTAAAGTATTACTTTATTATTATTGTAAAAGATCTGAGTACTTCTTCCAGCTTTCTTTACTCCATCGAGAAGTTTTGGATATTTTTGCATGAAATATATGTGATAAATGTTCTTCAAGCTATGGTACAGAAGAAAGTATATTTTGTTTTTATGAGTATTGATTCTTCTGTATCATATTGATTCAAAATGTAAGAGTTATATTAGTTATTCGTGAAACACTTTTAGAGCTAAAAGGATTTCTGGACTCATTGATTTGTCGATTTACAGAAATTGAATCGTCAAATTTGTTAATTGATGAATTATTAAAATTATTTATTTACGTAAAAATGCCAAAATGTCTTTTTTTCCGTGTTCTAAAATGTCTAATTATCTGATATAAAAATGTTAATTAACGTAAAAAACATAATTGTTTGTCTCTGTGTTTGCAGGTGAAGAACTGGGTGAAGGAGTTGAGGAAAATGTTGGGGAACGAGATTTGTTTATGTATAGTAGGTAAGTTATCAATAATACTGATTAAAGTTTTTCTTCAGCTGAACGTTTGAGTTATTTATGATTTTTGTTATTTAGATTGATTAAATCTTATTCTGGATAAACAGCTTAAAAACAAATCAGTGTCATGATTCTCAGATAAAAGACGTTTTTTGCTCTCATCACATGATACGATCATAAGACTTTATTGATCCCGTTTATTTAGTTTAAAACGACATCTTTTCGTCTCTGATTTCATCCAATTTCTTGCCTCTGCATTTTATTTTCAAAGGTAAAATAGTCGATCACACAAGTATTAATATTATAGTCATTGTTGGTAAAATAAATACATTATGGAGCCGGAAAGAAAATAACTTCCTGATCAAAGTCGTAAAATTTGTAAAATAAAAACGAGGAAAAAAACAGAAATTAAAATCCGGAAATGTTATTTTAATTTGGTCAAAGCCCATATTCAATCAATTTAATTTAATTTGTATAGCCGAAAATGATCCTCTGTTCTTGGATCCTCGCATGGGAAAAGAAAAAACTCTCCAAAAATACACTTTGACATTGAGAAAAATGTGAATAAACCTTTTTGAGAGAAACAGAGGACGGACAGAAGTTATTAGATTTCATGTGTTCAGAATAAACGACATAATAAAATGAGAACAAAGTCGTTCCATATTAAAAAATTATAAATATGATTAGAAGTAATAGCAGAATAATAATAGAAAAAATATATACTTCTACTTATAATAACAGCAGCAGTGGATTTAATAGAATAATAATGATCATAAAAGCAGTAATAGAAATAGAAATGTGACTGATAATCATAATCATAACACTAGCAGTGGTTGTCATGGAAACATTGATTCACTTTGCCACGTTGGATCGACCTTCATCACACAAAACTGTTTCCTGGGTTTTATTCCTGCTGATGATTTAATCAAATTATATTTTACAATCAGATTCATCAAAAAGGAAACGACTCGTGATTTTAGACCAGAATCATCTCGTTATGATAAACATCCGACTGTAACGAGACTTCACACAACAGACTGATGTGAGGGTTTATTTCTCTGAAATATACCACATTAATCTCAGAAAATATCCATATTCTTTTCTTGTGAATTTACCACTTTGATCTCTTTAATCTAAAAGACTAGCAGAGTTGTATCTCTTAAATTTTCCATGTTAAACTCAAAGAATATTTGAGTATTTTTCTTGTAAATTTACTACTTAAATGTCAGAGAATATCCATATTTTTCTCATAAATTTACCAATTTATTCTCAGAATTTTTTCACTTAAATTTTAGAGAATATCCCAATTCTCATAATTTTACAATCTCAAATTAAAAAAAAATTCTCAGAGAATTTTTTTAATCTCTCATAGAATATTCAGGTTTATTTCTCGTAAATTTACCAATTTAATTTTGGAAATTTGTAGTTTCTGCTCTGAATATTACCCCCTCCACTGGCTCTCTACTTTTTCTTTTATTTTATTTTTTACTTACAATGGCTCTAATAATATATTTGATCAGAAGACGTCGTGTGTTTCCATTTAAAGTGTTAAAACTGTTAAACTTCTGACGTGGAAAATATTTGTAAATATGTTTTAAATCGGAGTAGATGTGATATTATGAATTGATAATGGGGTATTTGAACTTTACTTTGTGAAAAAACATAAAGAGTTTTGCATCACAGGAAGTCCAGTTTGAGTAACAGATATATTTAACGGTTAATCGGACGTTTATGAAACTCACACAGGAATCTACGACAAGGTTTTTAATCGTTTGATGTTTTCGTGTCACAGAAGGAAATGAGTTTGTCTGGTTGCCGTAGCGACTAAATCTGAATTTATAGTTCTTCCCACCGTGTCTAAACTGGATTATGTTGTTGATGTCGAGCTCATCATGTGTTTGGATCAGTTTCTGATGTTTGATAATAAGATTTAATGTTTCTGATGAAGCGTTGCATCACATGAGGAAGAAGCTCCGATTTAATCTGAGCTGTGAAACAATAATGCATCTTTAAACTGTTTTGTTTTCTCTGTTTAAAATGTTAAATTATATGAACAGTTTGTTTTTAGATGTTCAAAACATATGTTCTATACAAGCTGTTATAGGTTGAAAAAATATAGTATGTAGCTGGATGAGGGGGGTAATAATCTAAGATAAAAACTCAGAAACTCCAAGATTTAAGTCATGAATTACCGAACATTAAACTAAAATATTCTCTGAAGTTAGTGATAAAAAAACTAGAAAAAACTCAGATGTTCTGAGATTAAAGTAGTAAATTTCCAATTAATAAACCCTCATCTCTTGTTTTCCTCTGAATTGGTCCTAATAACTGCTTCACCGTCTCTCTAAAGCCGCATGTTAATAATAATAATAATAATAATAATAATAAAGTAGTTCTGAGAATTATTATACTATAATTTGATTATGGTCGTCATATGCAGAAATAAAACACCTAAAATAAATAAAATAATAAATAAAAGGACTGTTTAAGATAAGATAAGATAATCCTTTATTAGTCCCGCAGCGGGGAAATTTGCAATTCTGTGTAATTAGATGGACGTGTGTTTTTAATAAATGATCTACCAAATTTATTTAAAACTTTTTATTCTCATCTGTCCGTTGAAAAATATTATATTAAATAATAATATCATATATTATATATTTTTCCCCTTTACCCAAAAATAAAAACTATTAAATAAAAAAAAAAATTGTGATGATTTCATTTTTTTTGTTTTATGTTACATGTGATCAACAACTATCATGAATAAATTAAAATTAAATGAATCATGTTTAACTTGATTTGATCAATAACAAAAATAACTGAATCTGATTTATTTCTTTTCTCTGCAGGTAATAAAATAGATTTGGACAAAGACCGACATGTTTCAGTGGAAGAGGCTGAGAGGTAAACACTGATGATGATGATGATGATGATGATGATGTCACTGGTGTGTTCTGAGCATGCTCAGTACGTCTCCTCTCTGTGTTTCTGTGTTTAGTTATGCGGAGTCTGTCGGAGCCAAACATTACCACTCATCAGCCAAGTTAAATAAAGGCATCGAGGAGCTTTTCCTGGACCTCTGTAAAAGTAAGAACGTTTTGTTAAATGATTAACATCATTAATGTTTTCACAAGGTCGCCGTGACAACTTTTTAGTCTTTAAAGGAACATGTGGTTCTTTTTTTAATCAGATCAGATGTTTCTAATTTATTTTTTGCACCAAATGTTCTTGTTTTGTTTTTTGTTACAACGTGCATTACACAAAACAACAACTGTGCAGAAAAGAATTCACAAAAACAACTTCAAACAGATAAAACTGCTAGCTTAGCTTAGCATGAATATTTTAAATAGCTAGCTTAGCTTAATTTAAATACCGGAAACGGGTAGAAACAGCTTAGCATAAAGGTTAAAAAATAGCTACTTTAGCTGAGCATCACAACTAAAAACAGCTAGCTTAGCATAAAGACTGGAGACAGCTAGCTTAGTTTAGCAGAAATAATGGAAACAGATGAAACCAGCTAGTTTAGCTTAGCATTAAAACCAAAGGGTGGGTTTGCAACCTATATTTATTCTACAATATTAATTATTATTAATTTACTATTAATCTTATTTTTTAATTATCCTACTGTATTTATAATGTCCTTTTGCATTTTATTTGTATTTTTCATCTTTTTTTGACTTCTTTTTGTATCAAATATCCTAAATAAATAATCTTTATTATTTTATTACCTTTATTATTTTTGGAAAATAGATTTGAAAAACTAGGTTGTGATAAACTGATTGAATGGAATTATTGGGGCTTTAAACATTTAAGTTAAAGTATTAAATATCAGATAAATTATAGTTTAGTTTGATTAAAGTGTTGAAGGTGTTTAAACTTTCTCTTTGTTTCAGGGATGATGGAGACGGCTCAGGCCGAGGAGAGGTTGAAGGGCAACGGAGCCAGCCAATCAGCATCGAGTAGGCGGGGCGTCCAGATCGTCGACGACGAACCACAAGCCACGCCCGCCGGAGGATGCTGCTCCTCTGGCTAACACACACACACACACACACACACACACACACACACACACACACACACACACACACACACACACACACACACACACACACACACACACATGCTTGCAGACATAATGTTCACACACACATTTGAGTCTCTGTTGCTTTAAAATCCTAAAAAAAAAATAATAATCCCGACTGTTGTTGCTGTGTTCAGTCAGCGCTGCCTCTGCTGCTAAGGAGCATGGGAAATCCTATTTAAATGGTTTAATCGCTGTTCCCTTCAAAATAAAAGCATCTCATGATCAAGATGAGAAGTTAAATTTGATTCAAAGCACTAAAATCACTGTAGTTTCCTACAGACGCAGTGATCTAAACCACTGACGCTGTTTGTGTGTTTAAACGTCCTGAATAAAAGAGCTGAAGGAACTTTAACGACAGAAAACGGCGGCAGAGATTTATTTTGTCTTTTTATTTTGGTGGGATAAAACATACAAACACACGCACACTGTATAAACATCCATTAATCATCATATTTATCTAAAAATATAAACATGTTATCTGTTTTCAAACCCAGAGGACAGTTTGTGATGAGAGAATGTGGAAGGACGGGTTTTCATTTTTATCTTTAAACACTCGAGTCTTTTCTCCAAACAAACGTTCTGTAAGACATTTAAAGTTCTTCTTAAAGGGACAGCAGTGATATTTCTGTCTGGTTGTTTGAGGTACTTCTTCATAGTCCGTGTGTTCGTAATATTTAGAATTCTTTCACCTCTTTACTTTGATGTCGGAGAGCTCTTTCTGACGGGGAACTGAAGCTGGTGTTTCCATCTATGTTCTTTTTCTGAGACACCAGACTCCATTGACAAAACCAGTGATTTAAGCTCACAGAACACAGGAGTTCTTTTTCTACGGCTGCCTCCTTCTGTTAGAGTTTTCTTGTTATTTCGTGATGTTAGTGTTTTAAAGTGTTAGTTTAGATTCACCAAAGTCACATAATAACAAAAACTGACAGAAGGAGCAGCAGCAGAGCAGCAGCTCCTGTGTTCTGAGAGGTTAAATCACTGGTTTTATGAATGGAGTCTGGTGTGTTAGAAAAGATCATAGATGGATGTAAAGGCTTCAGTTCCCCGTCAGAAAGAGCTGTCTGACATCAAAGTAAAGAGGTGAAAATGTTCTAAATAATATTATAAATAATATAATCTATCTAATGTATGTATATATCTCCTGTAGTAATACACTGACTATGTAGAAGTACCTCATACAGCCTTATAAACATCACTACTGTCTCTACAGTAAATATGAGGTTCAACATTCAGCTGAACTTATTATTTTTACACAGAATTCATATTTATTCTCCATTCCAGACAAAAAGCCCAGAATGATTTTTCTGAACGTCACAAAGAGGTCCGATAGAAATGTGTGTTTTGGTTTCAGGTTTTCTTTTATTTCCAGAATGTGTTTTATTAAAATAGACTTTAATCTGAAAATCATAAATCAATAAATATGTTATTAAGAACCAGGACTACAATGAGAGCTGCACATTTAATTAATAATAATTATAAACCCAGAAAATGAAAAATGTATCCAGTTTGTAAGAAGCTGCAGGTGATTTATGGTGAATTATATTAAATATATAGTTCATTGAAAAAAATAAACAATAAAAATAGTACTTTAATTTTTTGTTGAAACTAAATTTAGAAATAAAAAAAGAATAAATTGCCAGCTCAAATGTCTGTTTGCTCAAAAAAATGATATAAAACATTCATCAAAATCTGTATTTAACAGTTTTGTTTTATTTATCTGAAAATATTAATAAAACTGAGAAAAACTGGAAAACGCTGATTCATCTTTCTTCCATCAAATAATCAATTAATTGTTTTTAAATCTTTCGAGTTTTGTTTGGTAAATTTAAATTCTCATCAAAACAAAAATAAATAATTTAGAAATTAAACATAATAAATAAAACTAAATCTAAACAGTTCTAACATATTTATATATAATATATTTATTGTAACAATACTACGTTTTTTTCATTCAGTCTGTAAAATACCAGAAAAATTGTGAAAAACTTGTTTTGTCCAAAAACTCCAATATTCATTTTTCAAACAAAGAAACTGAAAAATGGAAATGTTAAATGTTTATTGAATCATTTATCAATAGAGTTTATGACGATCAATAATTATTTTTTCGTCTGTTTCTGATAATCCCGATGAAACTACATGTTGATATTTTTGTTGTTAATTTATTCTTTTTTTCATTACTAATTAATGATTTTAGCATCTCAGGTTGCTAAATATATACATACATATACATTTATTTATATATATATATGTTTTTATATATATAGGTTTATATATATATGTGTGTTTATTGTATATATGTTTTTTAAATATATATATTTAAATATACATACATATATATTACTATATATAAAAAAATATATAAATATATATAATATAAATGTAAAAAACTGGTTAAATAACTCAAAATTTCATGTTTTTAATTTTTTTTTTTCTCAAAAAACAAATGATTTGATTCACAACGATGTGAAACAGAAGAAGCTGAAAACAAATAAATTTTGCTTGAAAAATGTCAAACAGTTTAAATTCACATCCATTAATTCTCGTTGTTATTGATTGATTCATCTCTAAATATAATAATCGCTTCATCTTCTTCCTCTTCTTGGTTTTTAAAACATTTAGAGAAAATAAAAGTTGCATGTTTGATTTCTGTAAAAGACTTTTCTTTCTGTTTTACTTTAGAAATGGTGGATAAAAAACATGGACAGCAGATTATTTAATAACTTATATTCACTCGCGGTGATGGAAATCTGTACAAAAGTTTTTTCTGTGTACTCTACTGTGTACTTCTACTGTTGTTTTTCCAACAAGCCTGAAGCTCCATTAATCTCTTACTGAAAGAAGAACGGTGACGTTAAACAGAAACATCCGGAGGTTCTATCTGCCTTCTGGGGGAATAATCAACGCTAACAGAAGAAGAAGAATAAAACTCTGTCCTGGAAAAAAAACTAAAAACTATAAAAATGTGGTTGGAACGGAAAAAAGTAATTTTGGAAATGTAATTTTTTTTAAGCTGCTGGTGTGAAAAGTGTTTTGTAACGAAAACAGAACAATTATAACGATTTAACGCACGCGTCGTCCTTATTTCATGTTCACTGATTCTCCTCTTCAGACCGGTTTTAGATCATTCAAATCAGAAGTTTGGTGATATTCTATATTTTTCTTAGTCAATAAATCCCATAAAAAACAGTTTTCAAACAAATATAATGTGCATCAAATACAAAAGTCTTCAAACTACAAACCACTGATCAACACGACTGAAATGATAACAGATATTTATATATATATTTCCATAATTATTCACATATTCATTAGAAATGGTTGAGTTTTTAGAAAATGTTACATAGTTTGTCCACCAGATGGCGCCAACATGTTTATTTTGAAACTAACAGGCTGACAGTATTTATTGCAGTATATCACCGTTCACTATTAACTACAGTATTTACTGCAGTATGTCACCGTTCACTATTAACTACAGTATTTCACCGTTCACTATTAACTACAGTATTTACTGCAGTATATCACCGTTCACTATTAACTACAGTATTTACTGCAGTATATCACCGTTCACTATTAACTACAGTATTTACTGCAGTATGTCACCGTTCACTATTAACTACAGTATTTACTGCAGTATATCACCGTTCACTATTAACTACAGTATTTATCACCGTCACCGTCACTATTAACTACAGTATTTATTGCAGTATATCACCGTTCACTATTAACTACAGTATTTACTGCAGTATATCACCGTTCACTATTAACTACAGTATTTATTGCAGTATATCACCGTTCACTATTAACTACAGTATTCACTATTAACTCACACGTTCACTATTAACTACAGTATTTATTGCAGTATATCACCGTTCACTATTAACTACAGTATTTATTGCAGTATATCACCGTTCACTATTAACTACAGTATTTATTGCAGTATATCACCGTTCACTATTAACTACAGTATTTATTGCAGTATATCACCGTTCACTATTAACTACAGTATTTACTGCAGTATATCACCGTTCACTATTAACTACAGTATTTATTGCAGTATATCACCGTTCACTATTAACTACAGTATTTACTGCAGTATATCACCGTTCACTATTAACTACAGTATATCACCGTTCACTATTAACTACAGTATTTATTGCAGTATATCACCGTTCACTATTAACTACAGTATTTATTGCAGTATATCACCGTTCACTATTAACTACAGTATTTATTGCAGTATATCACCGTTCACTATTAACTACAGTATTTATTGCAGTATATCACCGCTCACTATTAACTACAGTATTTACTATTAACTACAGTATATCACCGTTCACTATTAACTACAGTATTTATTGCAGTATATCACCGTTCACTATTAACTACAGTATTTACTGCAGTATATCACCGTTCACTATTAACTACAGTATTTATATATCACACTATTAACTACAGTATCACTATTAACTACAGTATTTATTGCAGTATATCACCGTTCACTATTAACTACAGTATTTATTGCAGTATATCACCGTTCACTATTAACTACAGTATTTATTGCAGTATATCACCGTTCACTATTAACTACAGTATTTATTGCAGTATATCACCGTCACCGTTACACTATTATATCACTCACTATTAACTACAGTATTTATTGCAGTATATCACCGCTCACTATTAACTACAGTATTTATTGCAGTATATCACCGTTCACTATTAACTACAGTATTTATTGCAGTATATCACCGTTCACTATTAACTACAGTATATCACCGTTCACTATTAACTACAGTATTTACTGCAGTATATCACCACTATTAACTACTATTTAAGTATATCTGCAGTATCACCGCTCACTATTAACTACAGTATTTTCACTATTAACTACAGTATTTATTGCAGTATATCACCGTTCACTATTAACTACAGTATTTATTGCAGTATATCACCGTTCACTATTAACTACAGTATATCACCGTTCACTATTAACTACAGTATTTATCAGTATATCACCGCTCACTATTAACTACAGTATTTACTGCAGTATATCACCGCTCACTATTAACTACAGTATTTATCAGTATATCACTGTTCACTATTAACTACAGTATTTATTGCAGTATATCACTGTTCACTATTAACTACAGTATTTACTGCAGTCACTATTAACTACAGTACTATCAACTTCACTATTAACTACAGTATATCACCGTTCACTATTAACTACAGTATTTACTGCAGTATATCACCGTTCACTATTAACTACAGTATATCACCGTTCACTATTAACTACAGTATATCACCGTTCACTATTAACTACAGTACTATTAACTACAGTATTATTAACTACAGTATATCACCGTTCACTATTAACTACAGTATATCACCGTTCACTATTAACTACAGTATTAACTACAGCAGTATATCACCGTTCACTATTAACTACAGTATTTATTGCAGTATATCACCGTTCACTATTAACTACAGTATATCACCGTTCACTATTAACTACAGTATTTATTGCAGTATATCACCGTATCACTATTAACTACAGTATTTATTGCAGTATGTCACCGTTCACTATTAACTACAGTATTTATTGCAGTATATCACCGTTCACTATTAACTACAGTATATCACCGTTCACTATTAACTACAGTATATCACCGTTCACCATTAACTACAGTATTTATTGCAGTATATCACCGTTCACTATTAACTACAGTATATCACCGTTCACTATTAACTACAGTATATCACCGTTCACCATTAACTACAGTATTTATTGCAGTATGTCACCGTTCACTATTAACTACAGTATTTACTGCAGTATATCACCGTTCACTATTAACTACAGTATTTATTGCAGTATATCACCGTTCACTATTAACTACAGTATTTATTTCACTATTAACTACATTTACTGCAGTATATCACCGTTCACTATTAACTACAGTATTTACTGCAGTATTATCACCGTTCACTATCAACTATATTAACTACAGTATATCACCGTTCACTATTAACTACAGTATTTATTGCAGTATATCACCGTTCACTATTAACTACAGTATTTACTGCAGTACAGTATCACCGCTCACTATTAACTACAGTATATCACCGTTCACTATTAACTACAGTATTTATTGCAGTATATCACCGCTCACTATTAACTACAGTATTTAACTGCAGTATATCACCGTTCACTATTAACTACAGTATTTAACAGTATATCACTGTTCACTATTAACTACAGTATTTACTGCAGTATATCACCGTTCACTATTAACTACAGTATTTACTGCAGTATATCACCGTTCACTATTAACTACAGTATTTATTGCAGTATATCACCGTTCACTATTAACTACAGTATTTATTGCAGTATATCACCGTTCACTATTAACTACAGTATTTATTGCAGTATATCACCGTTCACTATTAACTACAGTATTTATATGCACACGTTCACTATTAACTACAGTATTTATTGCAGTATATCACCGTTCACTATTAACTACAGTATATTCACTATTAACTAGTATATCACCGTTCACTATTAACTACAGTATTTATTGCAGTATATCACCGTTCACTATTAACTACAGTATTTATTGCAGTATATCACCGTTCACTATTAACTACAGTATTTACTGCAGTACGTCACCGTTCACTATTAACTACAGTATTTATTGCAGTATATCACCGTTCACTATTAACTACAGTATTTATTGCAGTATATCACCGTTCACTATTAACTACAGTATTTACTGCAGTATATCACCGTTCACTATTAACTACAGTATATCACCGTTCACTATTAACTACAGTATATCACCGTTCACTATTAACTACAGTATTTACTGCAGTATATCACCGTTCACTATTAACTACAGTATTTACACGTTCACTATTAACTACAGGCCACATTAACTAAGTATATCACCGTCACTATTAACTAGTATATCACCGTTCACTATTAACTACAGTATATCACCATATCACTCACTAAACTACAGTATTTATTGCAGTATATCACCGTCACTATTAACTACAGTATTTACTGCAGTATATCACCGTTCACTATTAACTACAGTATATCACCGTTCACTATTAACTACAGTATATCACCGTTCACTATTAACTACAGTACATCACCGTTCACTATTAACTACAGTATATCACCGTTCACTATTAACTACAGTACTCCACACAGTTAGTTTTCCGCTCTTTTATTTCTGGAAGTCTTCAGAACAGTTTAATCAGCTCAACAGGAAATCACACAAAGATTTAAAAAAAAGAATAATTTCCCTTTTCATTATTCATAAAAATGTTTTAATAAACTTTAATTATAAAAAATAAGAACCTCACAGCACATCAGTTTAATTTTTGCCTCAGAAGCTTTGTCAACACAGTGCTCAGTTTTCAAAATAAAAGCCTTTACTAATAGTTTGACATGGTTTTTTTAAAGGGAAATGTGGATTATGAAGAGTTGTCTTATGATAAAATGTTTAACAGAGAAAGAAGAGGCCCATCGACATTCAACAACAAAACCTACAGGATATATATACACATTTTATTTTAACAAGTAAAGTAACAGGTGACAGCAAACAAATGTTTTTTGTAGCGAGAGAAAAGTGCAAAGATCTTCAGCAAACTGCAGCATACAAACTAAACGTGAAGTGCAAAGTGACCATTAAGCCCCGCCCCCACTGCACAGACCAATCAGATTCATTCGCTACCAATTCCGAATGAACATTAAAGTGGCTGCTCGTCTTTAGAAGAGGAAGCTCAGTGATGTCACCGTGTCCCGTCGGCGGGCAGGACGTCTCACAGTGACTGAAGGCACTTTGGACACGGCGTCCGACCCCCCCCGAACAGGAAGTGGCTCCTCTAGTACTTGGGAGGGCCGTGCAGCTCCTGGTGACTGGGAGAGTCGTGCAGCTCCTGGTACTTGGGAGGGCCGTGCAGGTCCTGGTGACTGGGAGAGTTGTGCAGCTCCTGGTACTTGGGAGGAGGCATGGTGAAGATGGTGGGCACCGACATCAGGACGGTGGGGTGGGTGGGGTAACGCATCTGGTGGATGATGGCGGAGGACAGCGCCATGCCGATCAGCTGAGGAGACACAATTAACTCCATCAGCCAAAAGATGTTTCAAAATAAAAGTCCTGCTCCTCTATGGAAACAGAACCATCATGACTAGAAGTAGAGAACTCAAACACGTCTTTAGTGCAGAATGACTTAAATGATAAAAAAGAAAAAACACAAAAGTTACATTTCTTTGATAAATTAATTTACAAATATTTGAATCTATATTTCAAAACATTTTCAAGCATCTACAAGTGTTACTAATGTTTGAAAAATATATATAAATACACTCCTGTTCCTCATGTTCCTGGTCACCAAATGGAGACAGAAGATTGAAATATTAATTTAAATAAATATAAAGTGTGATGGTTCTCACCGCCAGAGCAGCCAGCGTGAAGACGACAGCGATCAGGATGTTGGAGAACAGCCGGACGTAGTAGACGATGATGGGGAAGCAGGTCTGAGGACAGCACGTCACATGATCAGATCACTTTCTTTACTTTAGATTTAAATATTAACTTTAATATTTTGGCTCCACCCACCTTGCTGTAGACGGACCCCTTCTGCCGCATTAAGCCCTGAAGGACACCACAGAAGAAGAAAACCGTTAGTAAGTAATCGCCTTTTTAAGAACAAAGACGGCGAAGTGTTTCTTTGTTTGTTTGTTTGTAGTGAGCTCACCGTGTAGCCGACCAGCTGACACTTCCCCGCCTCCTCCTCCTCCTCGGGGCTGCACACACAGGAGTCGGGGATCTCGTCCTCCCAGTCCGTGTAGCTGAACAGGCCACAGCAGTGCAGCTAAAACACCACAGAAGAAGAGCTCCATTTATTTAAACGTACACGGTGTTTCTCACAGTAAAGGGAGGATTGTTTTAATGTTAAGTATCCTAGAACACCCACAATCCTTTGCACACGATGCATTTCCTGTCCCCTGGTTTGGTTACAGAGGACATAAGGTCGTAAATATTCATCTTATTATTTCACCTCAACAACGAGCCAACAAACTGTTAATGAACAAACTTGAGGCGATAAATGAATCTTCACTCTAAAGGATCTAAAAAGCCGAATTTAAAAGTTTATTAAGACTTTTTTGACTTTAAATATGTGAATTAAAAGTATTTTTTTAGAGCAAAGCCAGAGCCGGTGAGCGTTGGAACAAAGGAAATACTAACAAAGAACAATCTGATGAGTTTTATTTAGTTTCTGTTGAGTTTAAGGTTAAATGACTGTGTTTCTAATGGAGTCTGGTGGCTTTGAGCATACAAGTTATGTTTAGAACTATGTATTTTTGAACAGCCCTACATGTTTATGGGATAAATAGTAACAGAGTAAATACAATCTTCACTGCGGCCGCCTCGTTAAGCGTTTCTAAAGTGTTCTCTCTACAGGAGACAGGACGTTGAAGGATGCTGCTCTGCTGCTGCTGCGATAGAGAGGATGTGGTTTATTCACTCAGGATGGAGTTCAAGACAAGTTTATCTAGAACAGCTGCTGGATGGAAATATAGAAAACACCGACGTGGTCGATGATCTGCTGAATAAAAACCCACAGTTGTGAAATGTAAACTTACACAATAACAAGAAAGTTTTTCATCAGTTCCTCTTTGTTGTTGTGGTTCAGTTCATATTTCTACTTAATTTCATTTTCCTTTGACGGAACAAAAAGACTCTCTGCTCTGGAACAGGAAGTGATGAATGGGTTTCTTGATCCGAGCAGAGAGCCGAACATGTTTTGCATGTTAGTAAAATTAAATCCAACTCATCCCTCATTAGATTTGCATTTCTGCCCCAGAAACACACCTGTCACTCAGCACAAAGTTATCTGAG
This sequence comes from Anoplopoma fimbria, assembly GCF_027596085.1. Lineage (NCBI taxonomy): Eukaryota > Metazoa > Chordata > Actinopteri > Perciformes > Anoplopomatidae > Anoplopoma > Anoplopoma fimbria. Next base: position 1,391,156 of record NC_072471.1, on the reverse strand, counting down.
GCTTAACGGAGACGTTTAAATAACAGAAAGAATCCGGATATTTATTGAAGCAATAAAGTTTTATAAATAAATAAATACTGGAGCTTAGTGTTTGATAAAGTGACTGAATGTGAGTGAAATATAAAAACGTTTACAGGAACATTAAAGTAACATTCTCTCTGTTTTTATATCTCAGAGTTTCTCCGTTCTTGTTCAGGTTTGAGTCGTCCGTCAGTCAGCTGTTCCTTCTTCGTTGAGGCACTTTTCAAAGCGAACGACATGAAGTCTGACTAAAGGTCGCAGCTCTGGAACATTCCAGCAGAAAACAATGCAATCAAACTGGTTTTTGTTCAAAGAAGACACAAAAATACATATTCTAATGTGTGTGTGTGTGTGTGTGTGTGTGTGTGTGTGTGTGTGTGTGTGTGTGTGTGTGTGTTACCTGTGCCTGCAGGCCGTCGGCCATGTTCTTCACTTCATCTGAAGCTTTGTCCAGAGGCAGAAACATACGGAACTTCTGCTCCAACACATTCTCCAGCTGCAAACACAAACAAAGAGATAAATACAGAGAATCTGTGTTTACATGTCGTCACAGAATTGGGGAAAATGTTCCCTTTTTGTTCGGTGCATCAGTTTTAAACTAGTGACCATAAAACATGACCCACATTTGAGGGACTTCAACTTTAAAATGTGACTTTGAGCTGGTTTATTGACTCGTGACAGAAAAATACAATAACTAACTAAATTATGTTTTCGTCCGGTGGAGACAAAGTCCATGTTGTGAAGATCCGTTCACCAATACACATGTTAGATCTGTTCTCTTGTGTTCAGTAGAACCAACAGTAGAACCAACAGTAGAACCAACAGTAGAACCAGTAGTAGAAGCGTTGGTTACCCTAGAATGGGCGGCGACGGCGGGGAGTCCAGCTCGGAGCATCATCAGACTTCCGATGACCATACACACCAGGAACTACAGAGAGAGAGAGAGAGAGAGAGAGAGAGAGAGGAAATGGTCATCACCACATCTGCACAAAGATGCCCGAAAACTTTTTTAAAGAGTAAAATGAGTCGTGATAGTGTTTCCACAGGTCGAAGAAGGATTTCATACACAAAGAGGCAGCTATCAGATTTGTGGTCAAAATGACTAATTTTTAAGTTTCCATCTCACAACAGGAACTTCCCTTTCTTTAGTTTTAAGATGTTTGTTAAGGTCAGCGAACACAAACACAGTGACCTCACACATGCAGCAATCTGGGAAATTCTTTTCGAGTGGATCGGTTTCCCAGAAATGAAGATTTCACCACATCTGATTTCGAAATAGATTCCGACGCTTGGTCAGCGGATCCTTGAACTCACCACGATCAGACACACTCTGTTCTCCCGGTGGGCGCCGTAGGCTCCGAGGATGGCGATCACCATGGTGATGGCGCCGATGGTGTAGAGGACGATGAGGCCGACGGTGCGACCCTCCAGCTGCAGGCAGAGGACCAGATGGTTCATATATACATTTAGATTTATTTATTCTTTCTTTAATTCATAGCTCTAAACGGTGTTTGTTCTTACGTCTGGTCCTCCATCAACTTTCGTGATGACCTGAGACAGCAGAGCGAGGGCGATGATGATACCGCCGACGATCTGAAACAAACAGAAAACGGTTTAAGTCAAAGTAAAAACACACAACACGCGTCCAAACTATATATATATATAAAAATCTATATATATAAATATATATATAAATAATACATATATATATAAATATATATATATATATATATAAATATATAAATATATAAATATAAAAATCTATATACATATATATATATAAAAAATCTATATATATATATATAAATATATATATTAAAAAATATATAAAATATAAAAAAAAATATATATAAATATAAATATATAAAAAAATCTGCTCATCCTTACTGGGTTTCAGGCTTTTTGTTGGACAAAACCAGACATTTAGTGACATTAGAGCTGCAACAATTAGTCGACTAATCAATAAGTTGCTTGAAAGAAAATAATTCGGCAGCTACTTTAAAAGTTACAGGAAGTATTTCATTCAAATTCAAAGTTTTCAGGCTCTCAAATATGTCGTTTTCTATCATATTATACTAAATATCTATGTTGGGTTTTTTTAAATCGCTGTGGACTTTGATTCAACATTTTATAAAGCGATTACATTTTTTCTAAATTAGGCCAAACAGTGAAGCTGTGACTCAAATAAATATCCGGCACGTTAATCAGTTATAAAACTAATCCTAAATTGCAGCATTTTCTCTGAAAGCGGTACCAGTTAAAACATTTGGGAACAGTTGTGTTTCATAAAGAGTGGACGTCCTCATTGAGGTAAAGCCTCGTGAGAACAGGTGCAGCCGGTTACCTGAGCAGTGAGCACAGAGCATCATAAAGAGCCTCATAAAGACAAACTACAAACAACACCTGAGGCTTTTATTGTGAAAGAACATGTCTGCACTGGGAGCTTTCTGCAGAAACAGACATCTGCAAACCATTACATGCATAGTGGTTATAGTGGTTTTGCCTTCAGACTGACTGGGAACACAACTCTCAACACAAACATGCACAGCTGTTGTCTTTAATCTTGTTCGGACACTTTTCAATCAGAATAAACAAACATTTGCATCTTAAATGTCAACATCTGCTTCTTTTATTCCCCTCTTGCATCACAGTAACTTGATTATCTTTTCATGTTTGGACTAAACACACCTTGCTCTACTTCTTTAACCATTATTTAAACTTAAACTCTATAAAACCAGTATTTAAACTTAAACTCTATAAAACCAGTATTTAAACTCTATAAAACCAGTATTTAAACTTAAACTCTATAAAACCATTATTTAAACTCTATAAAACCAGTATTTAAACTTAAACTCTATAAAACCAGTATTTAAACTTAAACTCTATAAAACCATTATTTAAACTCTATAAAACCATTATTTAAACTCTATAAAACCAGTATTTAAACTCTATAATCCCCTCTTGCATCACAGTAACTTGCTTATCTTTTCATGTTTGGACTAAACACACCTTGCTCTACTTCTTTACACTCATAAAGTCCTACAACAGGCAACAAACAAGCTTTAAAAACACTTAATTTAAACTGCAAACTTCTACACAATCAACCCTAGGGCACGATGACGTCACAGGTGACGTCACGGATGACGTTTACAAATAAAGTCAAAATATATATTATTTATATTTCTATATATTTTTTTTTTTAAGTCACTGTGGGGAGATTATATATATATTAGGCAGTAACAATCAATTCATAAACTTAATTAAAAAAATTAATTAAAGAAAAAAAAAAAAAAAAAAAAAGCGTCTTCCGCTACGCACTTTTTATTCCTCTTACATCCGGGTACCTGGGCGGCGGCGGCGGCCATCTTTAAACGCTGTGTGGTGGAAAAAAGGCGCTAAAAACTCACCGCGAAGAAGACGTTGAAGACGGTGAAGATGAGCTTGAGACACGTGTTGACCTGCGCCATGTTGACGGATGAAAACACAACAAACTTTATGACAAATGTGGCGGGAAAGTGGAGCTCCGACCGCGAAGAAGAGAGGCGACAGAGTGGAGGGGAGGCTGGGTTAGGGGACGGGAGACACCGGGGGGCGGGGCTTCCGGGAAGGAGGAGGGGGCGGGGCTTGTGTGACGCGGAGGGGGAGGCTCCATTCCGGTAAACTGGATGGAAAATTCCCCAAACGAGAAGGAGCCGACGGGGCGGGCGGGGTTATGTCCGAACATGATCCCGGAAATGACTGTGTTTACGAGAAAGAAACACAGAAGAGTACACAATACATCTTATTATTAAACTCTATTAAACTATAAAACCATCATTTAAACTCTATGAAACCATTTAAACTCTATAAAACCATTTAAACTCTAAAAAAACAGTATTTAAACTCTAAAACCATTTAAACTCTATTAAACCATAAAACCATTATTTAAACCATCTTTAAACTCTAAAAACCATAAACTTAAAACTCTATAAAACCATTTTAAACTCTATAAAACCATTTTAAACTCTATAAAACCATTTTAAACTCTATAAAACCATTTAAACTCTATAAAACCATTATTTAAACTCTATAAAACCATTTAAACTCTATAAAACCAGTTTTTAAACTCTATAAAACCATTATTTAAACTCTATTAAACCATTTTAAACTCTATAAAACCATCATTTAAACTCTATAAAACCATTATTTAAACTCTATAAAACCATTATTTAAACTCTATAAAACCATTATTTAAACTCTATAAAACCATTTTAAACTCTATAAAACCATTTTAAACTCTATAAAACCATTTTAAACTCTATAAAACCAGTATTTAAACTCTATAAAACCATCATTTAAACTCTATAAAACCATTTAAACTCTATAAAACCATATTTAAACTCTATAAAACCATTTTAAAAAAACCAGTATTTAAACTCTATTAAACCATCATTTAAACTCTATAAACCATTTTAAACTCTATAAAACCATTATTTAAACTCTATAAAACCATTATTTAAACTCTATAAAACCATTTAAACTCTATAAAACCATTATTTAAACTCTATAAAACCATTTAAACTCTATAAAACCATTATTTAAACTCTATAAAACCATTATTTAAACTCTATAAAACCATCATTTAAACTCTATAAAACCATTATTTAAACTCTAAAACCATTTTAAACTTAAAAACCATATTTAAACTCTATAAAACCATTATTTAAACTTAAACTCTATAAAACCATTATTTAAACTCTATTAAACCATCATTTAAACTCTATAAAACCATTATTTAAACTCTATAAAACCATTATTTAAACTTAAACTAAAAACCATCATTTAAACTCTATAAAACCATTATTTAAACTCTTTAAAACCATCATTTAAACTTAAACTCTATAAAACCATCATTTAAACTCTTTAAAACCATCATTTAAACTCTATAAAACCATTATTTAAACTCTATAAAACCATTATTTAAACTCTATCAAAACTCTATTAAACCATCATTTAAACTCTATAAAACCATCATTTAAACTCTATAAAACCATTATTTAAACTCTATAAAACCAGTATTTAAACTCTATAAAACCATCATTTAAACTCTATAAAACCAGTATTTAAACTCTATTAAACCATCATTTAAACTCTTTAAAACCAGTATTTAAACTCTATTAAACCATCATTTAAACTTAAACTCTATAAAACCATTATTTAAACTCTATAAAACCATAATTTAAACTTAAACTCTATAACACCATCATTTAAACTCTATTAAACCATCATTTAAACTCTATAAAACCAGTATTTAAACTCTATAAAACCATTATTTAAACTCTATAAAACCAGTATTTAAACTCTATTAAACCATCATTTAAACTAGCTTGTGGTGGACTACCAGAGGAACAGAAGCCCCCCTGTCCCTGTTTTCATTCAGGGAGGGGAAGTGGAGAGGGTTGAGTCCTACAAGTACCTTGGGGTGCAGATAAACAATAAACTGGACTGGACACACAACACTGACGCCCTATACAGGAAAGGACAGAGCAGGCTGTTCTTCCTGAGGAGGCTGAGGTCCTTCAATGTGTGCAATAAACTGCTCAAGGCATTCTACCAGTCTGTGGTAACCAGTGCCCTCTTCTTCTACCAGTCTGTGGTAGCCAGCGCCCTCTTCTTCTACCAGTCTGTGGTAACCAGTGCCCTCTTCTTCTACCAGTCTGTGGTAGCCAGTGCCCTCTTCTTCTACCAGTCTGTGGTAGCCAGTGCCCTCTTCTTCTACCAGTCTGTGGTAGCCAGCGCCCTCTTCTTCTACCAGTCTGTGGTAACCAGTGCCCTCTTCTTCTACCAGTCTGTGGTAGCCAGCGCCCTCTTCTTCTACCAGTCTGTGGTAGCCAGTGCCCTCTTCTTCTACCAGTCTGTGGTAGCCAGCGCCCTCTTCTTCTACCAGTCTGTGGTAACCAGTGCCCTCTTCTTCTACCAGTCTGTGGTAGCCAGCGCCCTCTTCTTCTACCAGTCTGTGGTAGCCAGCGCCCTCTTCTTCTACCAGTCTGTGGTAGCCAGCGCCCTTCTTCTTCTCTTCTTCTTCTACCAGTCTGTGGTAACCAGCGCCCTCTTCTTCTACCAGTCTGTGGTAACCAGTGCCCTCTTCTTCTCTTCTTCTACCAGTCTGTGGTAGCCAGCGCCCTCTTCTTCTACCAGTCTGTGGTAACCAGTGCCCTCTTCTTCTACCAGTCTGTGGTAACCAGCGCCCTCTTCTTCTACCAGTCTGTGGTAGCCAGCGCCCTCTTCTTCGCTGTGGCGTGCTGGGGTGGTGGCATCAGGACTGGAGATGCCAACAAGCTCAACAAGCTGGTGAGGAAAGCCAGCTCTGTGGTGGTCTGGAGCTGGACAGTCTGGAGTCAGTGGGTGAGAGGAGGATGAAGGCCAAACTCGGAGCCATCCTGGACAATCCCTCTCACCCTCTCCATGAGGAACTGTGGCAGCTGGGCAGCTCTTTCAGCCATCGGCTGATTCTGCCAAAGAGCAGGACGGTTTCAGACGCTCATTTGTGCCCACTGCCATCAGACTGTACAACAACAGCGGAGACCACAGTCTGTCATCATGCTGACCAGCCCCTCAATAAAGGAATATAATAATAATATAAACCATCATTTAAACTCTTTAAAACCAGTATTTAAACTCTATAAAACCATTTAAACTCTATAAAACCATTATTTAAACTCTATAAAACCATTATTTAAACTCTATAAAACCATCATTTAAACTCTATAAAACCATTATTTAAACTTAAACTCTATAAAACCATTATTTAAACTCTATAAAACCAGTATTTAAACTCTATAAAACCATCATTTAAACTCTATAAAACCATTATTTAAACTCTACAAAACCATCATTTAAACTCTATAAAACCATTATTTAAACTTTAACTCTATAAAACCAGTATTTAAACTCTATAAAACCAGTATTTAAACTCTATTAAACCATCATTTAAACTTAAACTCTATAAAACCATTATTTAAACTTAAACTCTATAAAACCATTATTTAAACTCTATAAAACCAGTATTTAAACTCTATAAAACCATTATTTAAACTCTATAAAACCAGTATTTAAACTCTATAAAACCATTATTTAAACTCTATAAAACCAGTATTTAAACTCTATAAAACCATTATTTAAACTTAAACTCTATAAAACCATTATTTAAACTCTATATTATCAGAAAACACTCAGTAAACTTTCATTGTTATGCAGATGATACCCAGTTATATCTATCAATTAAGCCAGACGAAACTAACCAGTTCTCTAAACTTCAAGCATGTCTTACGGACATAAAAACCTGGATGACCTGTAACTTTTTAATGTTAAACTCTGAAAAAACAGAAGTTATCCTACTAGGCCCAGATCACCTTCGAATTCAATTATCTAACGATATAGTTTCTCTAGATGGCATTGCTCTAGCATCCAGCACTACCGTTAAGAACCTTGGAGTTATCTTTGACCAGGATCTGTCTTTTAACTCTTATATAAAACAGATCTCAAGGACAGCCTTTTTTCATTTACGTAACATTGCGAAAATCAGGCAAATCCTGTCTCAAAGCGATGCAGAAAAACTAGTTCATGCATTTGTTACCTCTAGACTAGATTACTGTAACTCCTTATTATCAGGCTGCTCTAATAGGTCTCTTAGATCTTTACAGTTGATCCAGAATGCTGCAGCACGTGTTCTAACAAAAACTAAGAAAAGAGATCATATTACTCCAGTATTAGCTTCTCTGCACTGGCTCCCTGTTAAATCAAGAATAGAATTTAAAATTCTTTTACTTACCTACAAAGCTCTAACTGGCCAGGCACCGTCTTATCTTAAGGAACTTATAGTTCCATATTACCCAACTAGAGAGCTGCGCTCAATCAATGCAGGGTTACTTGTGGTTCCTAGAGTATATAAAAGTAGGATGGGAGCCAGAGCCTTCAGTTATCAGGCTCCTCTTCTGTGGAACCAGGTTCCAGTTTCAGTCCGGGGGCAGACACACTCACCACTTTCAAGAGCAGGCTTAAGACCTTCCTTTTTGATAGCGCTTATAGTTAGGGCTGGTTCAGGTTTATAGTTAGGGCTGGTTCAGGTTTATAGTTAGGGCTGGTTCAGGTTTATAGTTAGGGCCCCTTGGTCCAGCCCCTAGATATGCTGCTATATGCCTAGACAGCCGGGGGACTACCTAGGATACGCTGAGCTCCTCTCTCCTCTTCTCTCCCTCCTTCTTTATGTATTAATCTCCTATTTATGCACATTACTGATTTTGCTTCTTCCCCGGAGTTCTTGTGCTTTCTCGCCTCGCAGGTTCCCAGGAATCGGGGTTATATTTGGACTGTCATCGTGCCACCTACTGAGGCCCTGCTGACACCCACTACTACTACCACTATCATTATTAGTCACATTACTATTATTATTGCCTGTACTATTACGCTTATTGACTTGCTTCTACCCTGGAGTCTTTGTGCTTTCTCGCTTCGCAGGCTTCTATAAATCGTGGCTCAGTACCTGGACCGTGGTCGTGCATCCTGCTACGGCCCTGCTGACACCGACTGCTACCACCATTATTATTATTACTAGTCACATTACTATTACTATTACCTGTACCATTAAGCATTTTAGCTTCACTTCCACCCTGAAGCCCTTTTGCTTTCTCGCTCTGCAGGTTTCCATGAATCGTTGTGGTACCTGGACCGTAGTCGTGCCTCCTGCTGTGAGCCGACTGACACCCACTGCTACTTCGATTATTATTATTAGTCACATTACTATCCCTATTTTCATGGCTATAATTCTACTGTAATAATTGCTGCTGTTATTATAAGTAGTTTTATTATATGAATCATTTATGTCATATACATTGAATGTGTTGTATCTCTGTTATGCTGCTCATTCTGTACACATGACATCTATTGCATTCTGTCCATCCTGGGAGAAGGATCCCTCCTCTGTCGTTCTCCCAGAGGTTTCTTCCTTTTTTCTCCCTGTTAAAGGGGTTTTTAGGGGAGTTTTTCCTGTGCCGATGTGAGGGAAGGACAGAGGATGTCGCATGTGCACAGATTGTAAAGCCCTCTGAGGCAAATTTGTAATTTGTGATTCTGGGCTATACAAAATAAACTGAATTGAATTGAATTAAAACCATTATTTAAACTTAAACTCTATAAAACCATTATTTAAACTTAAACTCTATAAAACCAGTATTTAAACTCTATAAAACCATTATTTAAACTCTATAAAACCATCATTTAAACTTTAAACTCTATAAAACCAGTATTTAAACTCTATAAAACCAGTATTTAAACTCTATAAAACCATTATTTAAACTCTATAAAACCAGTATTTAAACTCTATAAAACCAGTATTTAAACTTAAACTCTATAAAACCAATATTTAAACTCTATAAAACCAGTATTTAAACTCTATAAAACCATTATTTAAACTCTATAAAACCAGTATTTAAACTCTATAAAACCATTATTTAAACTTAAACTCTATAAAACCATTTAAACTCTATAAAACCAGTATTTAAACTCTATAAAACCAGTATTTAAACTCTATAAAACCATTATTTAAACTCTATAAAACCATTTAAACTCTATAAAACCAGTATTTAAACTCTATAAAACCATTATTTAAACTCTATACTACGTTTACTTTACTTTTTACATTTATTTAACAGCTGCAGATACATTCCAGGTGAAGGTTAATTGTTATTATTTCTCTTTTATTATCATCATTAAGATACATTACATATGATCAGTGTGTTAAATATGATGCTTTTAAATCAAACATGAAGTCGTTTAAAGTTGTTGTTAAACAGCTGCCTGCTAATAAAGTTTTATTACTGTTAAAAACGTCAACAAACAGAAGACGTTGACTCTTAAGAGGAAGAAGAGATAAAGAGCACCAGTGACAGAAAAGATAGAGGGGAGAGGGGTTCTGTTGAACTCGGCTTGATGGGAAAGATTGGATCAAAGGTTCAGTGTGTTTCTGTGGAATCCCAGAAACTCCATCTGTCCCAGTACGGCTGCTGATGTGGTGATATGAGGATTCTGTGGTGACGTGACTCACTGGAGAGGAATGAGACTAACTCCAGCCTCATGCTGCCTTAAAGGAGACCAGCTGCCTGTCGGAAAGGAGGAACACGTTCATAATGGTGTAACTGGAAATCTATATTTTTCACTGGTGATGTTCAGATAAAAAGTTTCAGAAATACACCAGGGGGCGACTCCTCTGGTTGTATAGAAGTCTATGAGAAAATGACTCTACTTCTCTCTTGATTTATTCCCTCAGTAAACATTGTAAACATGAGTTTATGGTCTCAATCTCTAGTTTCAAGTCTTCTTCAATACAGCATGATGTTCATTTAGTAAATGATGCTCCATTTAGAGTCAAACAGACCATAAAGCAGGGGATGCTTTAGGGCGGGGCTTACACTGATTGACAGGTCCACACCCAGGTGTTCCCTGGTCTGGTAGTTGTTCGTGTTTTCATAGTTCAAATTTAACTCTTTCAGTGTTTTTTCAGTTCAGGAAAGTTAAATGGAACATTTTAGTCCTAAAAATGTCTTATTAAGCGTTCGGTTGTTCTTAGCTCCGCCCTCTTGTGTTACAAAAAAACCAAGAAGTTTACTTTCTGCCAGAAATCTCTTTAGGTGTAGGAAAATATCATGATTTTCTGGCAGAAAGCCCCTGAGTGTAAACTTGTGATTGTAACTTCCAAAAACCAAGATGGCGACTCCCAAAAAACAAAAGGGCAAAGGCCAGAAAAAACCAAGATGGCGACGGCCAAATAAATACTGCCTGGCGTTACACATTGACTCCAACCTGTACTGTAGTTTGAAGCTCCTGATAACTTGGATTTAGAGTATTTCTCTATTACATTAAATATTATTGACTACGTTTAAGTAAAAAAATAAGTTTGAAAAAAAACTTATTTTGTGATTATTTATGAAGCATTTAACTCCCCTGATCTGGCAATAATATAAAGAACAAACCAACTGTTGTCAGATTTTCCTTCAAAAGATGTTAATGTAGGATCCCATAGTTGTTCTGTTCAGACACAAGAGACAACTAAACTTAAATACACGAGTTAAAGAACAAACAACAGACCAGACCTCATGTCTCACTCAAATCCTTATTTTAAGTCATTCATTTGGCTGAAACGTTCTCGTAGATCGTCAGTGACGACGGCAACGAGCAGCTGCAGGGAAACAATAGATTCAGAGAGAAAGTGCAGGATGGTAGAATGTTGACGGTTTTGTCGAGAAAAACAGTGTAGAATGTTGCCACGAAAGATTCCGGAACCCTCCGGCTGTGTGATGCTGATCAGATGGAATGTGATGGTGACATAACTCACACACAAATAAACACGCTCTACAAACCAGAAACCAGTTCTACGAAGAACAGAGCAATGAAAGACAAGAAGCTTCATACCGACATGGAGGAACCCTCCGGTCCAGAGACCTGGGCCCTCATGGCCGACACGGAGATCAAGGCTCTCAGGAAGAGCTACGAGGAGCTAATGCACAAACTCCGTAGCTATAAGGAGCAGAAGAAGGTCAAGAAACCACCAAGACTCCAGACCCCAAGACGCAGAGAGGTGGAGGTGGTCCTCAGCTCCTCAGCTCCTCCAGCGAGGACGCCACGAAACCACCGGGCCGAACCGACTCTCAACCAGCGCCTGCAGGAGGCGAGCTACCTCCTGCAGCAGGAAATGCAGATGAGGTGGATGGCAGAGAACAACAGAGCCGTGGACCGGAGCAAGCTGCAGGAGACGCAGAAAACCCTGAAGGTGGAGCGGAGGTGGAGACTGCAGTGTGAGGAGGAGGTGCAGAGGCTCAACAAACACATCAGGAACATGAGTCTGTCCTCCAGAGAGCTTCACGCCGAGGTCACTGACGTAGAGGACGTGAAACTCACAGACAAACTCAGACCTCCATCTAGAGGAAGAGACAAACTCCATCCTCCATCTAGAGGAAGAGACAAACTCCATCCTCCATCTAGAGGAAGAGACAAACTCCATCCTCCATCTAGAGGAAGAGACAAACTCAGACCTCCATCTAGAGGAAGAGACAAACTCCATCCTCAAACTGGAGGAAGAGACACACTACAACCTCCATCTAGAGGATCAGACAAACTACAACCTCCATCTAGAGGAAGAGACAAACTCCATCCTCCATCTAGAGGATCAGACAAACTCAGATCTCCATCTAGAGGATCAGACAAACTCAGACCTCCATCTAGAGGAAGAGACAAACTACAACTTCCATCGAGAGGATCAGAAAAACTACAACTTCCATCTAGAGGATCAAAAAAACTACAACCTCCATCAAGAGGATCAGACAAACTCCAACCTCCATCTAGAGGAAGAGACAAACTCCATCCTCCATCTAGAGGATCAGACAAACTCCATCCTCCATCTAGAGGATCAGAAAAACTACAACCTCCATCTAGAGGAAGAGACAAACTCCATCCTCCATCTAGAGGATCAGACAAACTCCATCCTCCATCTAGAGGATCAGACAAACTCCATCCTCCATCTAGAGGATCAGAAAAACTACAACCTCCATCTAGAGGAAGAGACAAACTCCAACCTCCATCTAGAGGATCAGACAAACTACAACCTCCATCTAGAGGATCAGAAAAACTACAACCTCCATCTAGAGGATCAGACAAACTCCATCCTCCATCTAGAGGATCAGACAAACTACAACCTCCATCTAGAGGATCAGAAAAACTACAACCTCCATCTAGAGGATCAGACAAACTACAACCTCCATCTAGAGGATCAGACAAACTACAACCTCCATCTAGAGGATCAGAAAAACTACAACCTCCATCTAGAGGATCAGACAAACTACAACCTCCATCTAGAGGATCAGACAAACTACAACCTCCATCTAGAGGATCAGAAAAACTACAACCTCCATCTAGAGGATCAGAAAAACTACAACCTCCATCTAGAGGATCAAAAAAACTACAACCTCCATCTAGAGGATCAGAAAAACTACAACTTCCATCTAGAGGATCAAAAAAACTACAACCTCCATCTTGAGGTTCTGACAAACTCCATCCTCACAGTGTTGTCTTAATGTTGTTCGTGGGAATAAAATAAGCACCATTCAACCTTTTAAAGTTGTTATTTTAAGGTAAAAGTTGCGTAATGTTGCTTTAAAGTTGGATATAATGCTGCTCAACTCAGAGAGGAAACCATTCATGTTCCTGCACACATGAGAATTACATGGTTTAATTATGGTAATGTAACTGAATGTATGTGATAACAAATGAGAAGGAATACATATAATTACATTAAACTCTGATAACACGTCTTTTTTCAGACTGGTGGAAAGAAAACATTTATTTTATTACTTTGTCTTTATGCGTCTGTAGATTTCTCCTAAATTCACCAAAAGTTACCATTAGATAATGCCTCATTTACATATTTTAACATAACATTTCAGAAAACTTGTAATACAAAAATAATCATCTTAATGTCAGTAATAAACTGGTGAAGTTTCATGTTGATATCTATTAGTTATATTTTTTTTACCCTATTCACCTGTAGAGTCTTCAACATGTATGTAATTTAACTAAACATATCTTTAAAGGACGTTTTCTCTAAATGAGTTTTTTCTCAGACTCTGATCCAGAAATCTCCACTTCAGTAGCTCTTACATACACCAAACTTTACAGCTTCATTCCTCTCTATATTCTGAAGGTTTCTACAGAGGGGTTTGTTCAGATATCATTCATAGCCTGATTTATACAACATTTATTACAAAAACATGGAGGAAATAGATTTTTTAATGGCAGTATTTTCTGATTTATGGAGTGAAACAAAGAGATATCCAAGATTCCTTCTGTAAAAACCTTTGACTCTAGTATGTCAACAAAATGAAACAAAACTATGTAAGTAGTAATCAGCTGGAGAAACTGTATGGTGATTTATTTCTATTTTCACCTTAAAAACAAACCAATATCAATCCTTAACATACATATTTAAGCTGTTTTTATATCCTGACTCATAAATGCACCTCATGTATTAAACCAGCAGAGGTCACTCACATTCTCTCTCTTTGTTTCTGGTCAAAAAGTTGCTTTAGAGCCTTTTTTTCTGCTTTAAAATCCAGTTTCTCATCACGAGGAAGACGATGAAGAGGCGCTTGAGAAGAGAACAGACCAGAGTAATGAATCTGGTGGGAGGTTTCTCAAATAACAATATCAATTTGAGGTTTATTCTCTATATTTCCTGTAACAAACCAGCTCTCCTGTACGCTTAAAACAAATATAGTTTCTCCTGGTTTCATCTGGAAAACTTCCAGTAGTTCTGCAGGGATTCCAACATGGAAGTTAAGAAAAACTCACAATAATAAAACATAATATTTTATAATAAATGAGTTTCTGTTAAACTGAATCTGTGTCACTTTATTTAGATTTATTCCTCCTCAGAAAAACAGAATTTCAAGAAGAAGAAACAATGAAAAATTAAATAAAAATACAATGAAAACTTTAGGAACGTTTTCAAATGTTTCTCCAAATAAATATGCAACAAAATAATGTGATCAGCATCATTTTATTAAACTCTGCACTATGTCAAAGTGTTAGAAGTATTTTATTCATGAGCAGAAAGTTATAAAATACTTTGCAATAACTAAAAACAAACCAAAAAAAGACATAAAATACAGACAAAAGAAGAATAAAAGCAACAGATATGTAGAGAAGAGAGACGTTGCAGATGATTAACTTCTGGTATTTGTAGTCCAACAAGAAATCATCATAAAACAACAAAAACTAAAATATGATATAATCAGACTGAATGGTTGTTAATATGGCGCAGTGGATTGCACTGATTAAATCAATTTTAAATATAAAATAATTAACCGATATATTAATATTTGCTTGTAATGTTAACAAACAATGGTGGAAGAAGTACTTGTGTTAAAATACTCTGTTACAAGTACTGAAATGAAGTAAAAGTATGTAGTATTATCAGCAGGATGTACTAGAAGTAAAAGTATTGATTGATCAGTAGAATGTTTCACTATTATATCTGATGTTTCTGCTACATTAATGTGTATTTTGCATATTTTAAACTTCTTTAATGTACATAAATGCATCATATTCTACACAATAATCATGTTTATAGTTTATTTAGGTGGAATAAGGAGGATTTTTTCCTCAAATATGTTCAGTTTATCACAAACTTTCAACTGTAACACCTGGAGATATGAGGAACAGGAAGTGATGATGATTATGAGGAACAGGAAGTGATGGTTTTTCATCCACTTCCTGAACAGGAAGTGGATGAAAAACTGTCAAATATTATGCAATATATTTTAAATTATTAGCATTTTTAATTTTTGTTAGCAAGTGTAATATTTACCGATTTGGGATCAATTATATAATTTATTAAAAATATAATTATAATTTAATTACATTCGTTAAAGTTGTTGGGAATATATAATATATAAAACCAATTATTAATATACAATGCTTACATAACATTTACATCAGTAATGTTTATTATATAAATTATTATATTAAATTCTTAAATATATAAACCATAATATAAAACTTTAAATACACGCTTACATATATTTACATCAGTAATTTTTAATAATATTTATTATATATAATTATTATATTAAATTCTTAAATATTGTTAAATATATAATATATAAAACCAATACTTAAATACACGCTTACATATATTTACATCAGTATTTTTAATAATATTTATTATATATAATTATTATATTAAATTCTTAAATATTGTTAAATATATAATATATAAAACCAATACTTAAATACACGCTTACATATATTTACATCAGTCATTTTTAATAATATTTATTATATATAATTATTATATTAAATTCTTAAATATTGTTAAATATATAATATATAAAACCAATACTTAAATACACGCTTACATATATTTACATCAGTAATTTTTAATAATATTTATTATATATATTATTATTAAATTCTTAAATATATAATATATAAAACCAATACTTAAATACACGCTTACATATATTTACATCAGTATTTTTAATAATATTTATTATATATAATTATTATATTAAATTTAAATATTTTAAATATATAATATATAAAACCAATACTTAAATACACGCTTACATATATTTACATCAGTAATTTTTAATAATATTTATTATATATAATTATTATATTAAATTCTTAAATATTGTTAAATATATAATATAAAAACCAATACTTAAATACACGCTTACATATATTTACATCAGTAATTTTTAATAATATTTATTATATATAATTATTATATTAAATTCTTAAATATTGTTAAATATATAATATATAAAACCAATACTTAAATACACGCTTACATATATTTACATCAGTCATTTTTAATAATATTTATTATATATAATTATTATATTAAATTCTTAAATATAAATATATAATATATAAAACCAATACTTAAATACACGCTTACATATATTTACATCAGTAATTTTTAATAATATTTATTATATATAATTATTATATTAAATTCTTAAATATATAATATATAAAACCAATACTTAAATACACGCTTACATATATTTACATCAGTAATTTTTAATAATATTTATTATATATAATTATTATATTAAATTCTTAAATATTGTTAAATATATAATATATAAAACCAATACTTAAATACACGCTTACATATATTTACATCAGTCATTTTTAATAATATTTATTATATATAATTATTATATTAAATTCTTAAATATTGTTAAATATATAATATATAAAACCAATACTTAAATACACGCTTACATATATTTACATCAGTCATTTTTAATAATATTTATTATATATAATTATTATATTAAATTCTTAAATATTGTTAAATATATAATATATAAAACCAATACTTAAATACACGCTTACATATATTTACATCAGTAATTTTTAATAATATTTATTATATATAATTATTATATTAAATTATTAAATTAAATATATAATATATAAAACCAATACTTAAATACACGCTTACATATATTTACATCAGTAATAATTTTAATAATATTTATTATATATAATTATTATATTAAATTCTTAAATATTTAATATATTTATTATATATAATTATTATATTAAATTGTTAAAAAAAAATATACACGCTTATATATTTATATATTTTAATTATATATAATTATTATATTAAATTGTTAAATATATAATATATAAAACCAATACTTAAATACACGCTTACATATATTTACATCAGTAATTTTTAATAATATTTATTATATATAATTATTATATTAAATTATTAATTTATATATTGTTAAATATATAATATATAAAATATAATACTTAAATACACGCTTACATATATTTACATCAGTAATTTTTATAATATTTATTATATATAATTATTATATTAAATTGTTAAATATATAATATATAAAACCAATACTTAAATACATGCTTACATATATTTACATCAGTAATTTTTAATAATATTTATTATATATAATTATTATATTAAATATTGTTAAATATATAATATATAAAACCAATCTTAAATACACGCTTACATATATTTACATCAGTAATTTTTAATAATATTTATTATATATAATTATTATATTAAATTCTTAAATATTGTTAAATATATAATATATAAAACCAATACTTAAATACACGCTTACATATATTTACATCAGTAATTTTTAATAATATTTATTATATATAATTATTATATAAAATTCTTAAATATTGTTAAATATATAATATATAAAACCAATACTTAAATACACGCTTACATATATTTACATCAGTAATTTTTAATAATATTTATTATATATAATTATTATATTAAATTCTTAAATATTGTTAAATATATAATATATAAAACCAATACTTAAATACACGCTTACATATATTTACATCAGTAATTTTAATTATATTTATTATATATAATTATTATATTAAATTGTTTAAATATATAATATATAAAACCAATACTTAAATACATACATATATTTACATCAGTATTTTTAATAATATTTATTATATATAATTATTATATTAAATTCTTAAATATATAATATATAAAACCAATACTTAAATACACGCTTACATATATTTACATCAGTAATTTTTAATAATATTTATTATATATAATTATTATATTAAATTCTTAAATATTGTTAAATATATAATATATAAAACCAATACTTAAATACATGCTTACATATATTTACATCAGTAATTTTTAATAATATTTATTATATATAATTATTATATTAAATATTGTTAAATATATAATATATAAAACCAATACTTAAATACACGCTTACATATATTTACATCAGTCATTTTTAATAATATTTATTATATATAATTATTATATTAAATTCTTAAATATATAATATATAAAACCAATTAATACACGCTACATCAGTATTTTTAATAATATTTATTATATATAATTATTATATTAAATTGTTAAATATATAATATATAAAACCAATACTTAAATACACGCTTACATATATTTACATCAGTAATTTTTAATAATATTTATTATATATAATTATTATATTAAATTGTTAAATATTGTTAAATATATAATATATAAAACCAATACTTAAATACATGCTTACATATATTTACATCAGTAATCTTTAATAATATTTATTATATATAATTATTATATAAATTGTTAAATATTGTTAAATATATAATATATAAAACCAATACTTAAATACACGCTTACATATATTTACATCAGTCATTTTTAATAATATATATTATTATATATATTATTAAATTAAATTCTTAAATATATAATATATAAAACCAAATACTTAAATACATGCTTACATATATTTACATCAGTATATTTATTATATATAATTATTATATATAATTATTATATTAAATTGTTAAATATATAATATATAAAACCAATACTTAAATACATGCTTACATATATTTACATCAGTAATTTTTAATAATATTTATTATATATAATTATTATATAAAATTCTTAAATATTGTTATATATATATAAAAACCAATACTTAAATACATGCTTACATATATTTACATCAGTAATATTTATTATATATAATTATTATATAAAATTCTTAAATATTGTTGAATATATAATATATAAAACCAATACTTAAATACACACTTACATATATTTGCATCAGTCATTTTTAATAATATTTATTAATTAGTGTAGTGTAAACGCCTTCTCTCCTCCCCTTCCTCCCTCTCTCTCTCCCTCCATCCATCCTCTCCACAGCGGCTGTTCCTGCTCTACCCAGGCCGCTATTGGACACCTCAGGGCGGGGAAGGAGCGTCGCAGGAGGCCGGTGTTGTGGAGCTGATCTGCCGATGCAAGCTGCAGATGCATGCTGCAGATGCACGGACATCACTGATGAGCAACCACAGCTGTGAGAGAATCTGCAGGAGGAGTTTCATTTCAGATTGAGCTGCAGAAAGGAAGGAAGGATGAGCTGCAGGAGAGGAAGAGGAGGGTTTGTCACCATGCTGCTCTTCTTGTGTCTAACATGGACTCAGCTGCTGATCACAGGTAACCTTCTGCTGTCTGCATGGAGCCTCCATCTAGAAACACTGGCACCAATATGGTGTATATATGAGGATTATCCTCTTATTGAGCCAATCAAAGGGCATTTTCTGTCTTTCACCTTGTCAAAATGTGCAAAAAATGCTGGTAACAGCTCCTGAAATGTCATTTATCTATATCTATATCTATCTATATGCTCTGATAAAATAGGATGAATAATCTATAATTTGAGCCATTTCACTTGCAGGTGATTTATAATGTCTGCGACCAATTTATTCTTCAAATGATGTTCTTTGCAGCTCTGAAGACTGTGTTTTATTGCAGGATATTGCACATTAAAATCCCCCACAACAGGAGCTCCAACAAGAACACAATAAGAATATACGTACAATATGTTGTAGACATGTGGTCATCTGAAAGCCTGAATATTATATATATATATATATATATATATATATATATATATATATATATATATATATATTGTGTAGTGATCATTCAGTATGTGCAAACGTGCCATAGAATATACTAGATTTGCTCACTTTTCTTCTGTACATGACTCACTGAAAAGATCCTACAGGGATGATATGATGATACTGAACAGAAATAGAGTATGATGAAGTCATACATACGTTCATGATCCAAACTCTTCGGTCGGTCTAAAATGTCAGAGAAAAGCAGTAAATCTTCAGGCTGAAGGAGGCTGGGTCTGTTTCATGTGTTGTGTCTAAAAAGAGAAGCATTACACTGATGTTGAGGTGACTTCATGGATCTCTGATGATTTAAGCTCTCTGCTTCATTACAAGAAGCATATTTTCATCAAATCATAACCTTCCAATTTAAACACACTCCTTCCAGACGTGTGACGATTATTTGAAACTGCTGCACTAAAATAAATCCAATATACTGTGTGACCAAAACTGAACTCAGGTCAGACTAAACCACCAGACTGAGGTCTCACTGAACTGGGTCTTTAAGTGGCTCCCAGTATCAGTTCCTCTAATGACCTTTTAGATTCTGGCTGCATTAATGTGAATGCAAAAAAACAACAAAGACCTTTTTAGAATTATAGAGTCGATCATTTAAGCTCTCGATATATCGATTTACAAAACAAAACCATGTCTGAATAGTTGACAAATCATTTGTGTCCCAGCCTGCTGCGCTCGTTAGTTCCTCCCAGAATGCACCACTTTATCGTATGGTGGAGTGCAGTGAACCCAGACTCCATACGAGTTTGTTTCAGGAGTTTGTGAGTGATTTTACGAGCGTTTTCATCAGGTCAAACAGTGAAGGAACACCGAAAAGAGACAAAATAATAGTGATGTTTACCATTATATGAGTCTGAAAGTCAAAATGCATTCATCAGATTGAGATGTTCTTGTTTGCACGATAAAACAAAGCAGCGGAAACGCAACTAAATATAAGAAACAAGTTGTGCAGGGGAGATAAAAAGGAGGAAATAGACAAAAGTAAACAAACAAAATCCCAAAACACTCAGGTAGCAACACAAATCAAGCTTACACATAGAATAGTAAATATAGTACTGTAAGAATATCTGCATTATTGATTTATGGTTAATTAATCTTATTGGCTACACAGCATTAGATGCAGTCATTTTCTAGTGTGTGTGTGTGTGTGTGTGTGTGTGTGTGTGTGTGTGTGTGTGTGTGTGTGTGTGTGTGTGTGTGTGTGTGTGTGTGTGTGTGTGTGTGTGTGTGTGTGTGTGTGTGTGTGTGTTGGTCAGCCCTCTCTAACTCGACCCTCTGATTGGCTGGCGGCTCCCACAGAGGCGAGGCAGGGGTCGACCCGTCTGTCCAATCAGATCACGGCTCAGCTCAGCGTCGTGCATAGCAACCGGGACGCTGTCGTTAGGGAGAGAAGAAGAAGAAGAAGAAGAAGAAGAAGAAGAAGAAGAAGAAGCAGCTGTGTCAGCTCCTCAGAGGAATGAATCAGTCAAACTGCTGAATATAAAGAATACTTTTATATTTGAGACAGACCACAAACAAAGGCAAAAACAAAATGTATTTATTGTATTTAAGTGTACGCCATATTTGGAATATTATCATCTCTAAACCTCGCTGTCAGTCAGCTCTTTCTTTTTTCAAAGACACCAGACTCCATTGACAAAAACAGTCATTTTACGTTGCAGAACACAGAACGTTAAACGCCGCCTCCATTGTTTAGTTTGTGTTTTGTGCGTCTTGGTGCTGTTTTAAAGGGTTAGTTCGTATTCAGGACAGCGACTCTACAAACGTGATGATTTTATAGAATATGATGCATTCATGTAGATTAAACCAGTTAAAAACATTAAGAACATTTACTTTAACTGCATTGAGCTTTAATACTTTAAGGTTTTGCATGCAGGACTATGCAGTGAAGTGGAGTACTTTTACAGTGTAGTAATAGTACTTTTACTGCAGTAAAGGATCAGAATACTTCCTTTGCCAGTTGCCCTGTTATGTGATAAAGATGCCGGCTAGAAGCACGTTTAAAAAATAGAAATATAGGCCCATTTCTTACATTTAATCAATACATCTTTCCAAAGGCTACACATATAAATAACCTTTTCGATTAACACTCGTGTTAAATATACCCCATAAATACAATGAAAACAGCTCAGCCTTCACTCAGAGCTGCAGGGAGAGCCCTTCTGATGTTATTGATCTCTACAGAGGAAGATTAGCCTCCTATCAGCTTCTTCTACATGGACCAGTCTGTCTCCTCTCAGTTCCCAGTATGAAGCCGGATGCTGCCGTGTTTATAAAAAGGACTTCGCTCAGTAGATTTCTTTTTTATCTCGCAGGATAAATAAAGCCCGGGAATGAATAATGCAGCGTGTGTTCGTCACGGCTGGCTGAGTTCAGTCGGTGTGCCGGGGTTTCCTGATGAAAGACGCTGTGACAGCAGAGAGGCAGACGGGAACTCCTGCTCTCATCTCTGCTTCCATGTGCTGGAGGTTTACCAGTTTAAAGGAGAGGAGACCACTGTTCATAGCCACCAGTATCAAAAAGCATCTGCTAGCTTTCATTACAATACAAACACAAAGAACAAATGTCAGCTTGGTGTTGCTCTCTGTGTTTATCTGAGCATCGTCTCGCTCTAGCTGCAATCTAAACGAGTCTAATAATCCTTCTTCTTCTTCTTCTTCTTCTTCTTCTTCTTCTTCTTCTTCTTCTTCTTCTTCTTCTTCTTCTTCTTCTTCTTCTTCTTCTTCTTCTTCTCTCCTCAGAGTCTTCTTCAGCTGACCACGAGCTTCGTCTCTTCCCTTCTCGTCGCTCCACTCGTCTTCCTCCACCTCTACTGGAGCTGAACCCACAGCACGATGTCGACAGTGTGCTCGAGTCCCACCTCCACCGACATCTTCATCTTCATCATCATCATCCTCATCATCATCAGCGCCCTGCCAGGGTAGCCAGCGTGGCGCCGGCCGCCCTCTTGGAGTCTCGGTTTCGGCAGGAGTCTGGCGGCCATCGAACCCTCAACCTGCTGGCTCGACCTCATCAGGAGGTGCAGCCGGAGCACGCCGTGGTGTCTGCACGCCATCTGGTTACCGTGGTGAGTAATCTGCTCCCTGATTGGGTGAGACAAGTTGCATGGTTTCACCTGTCAATCAAGCAGCGTGGGGGCGGGACCTTGATGTACTCTGCTTTATTGTTGTCACTGTCAGTGAGGATGAGTGTGACGGTGTTGGTGAGGAAGAACAAACCTTCAGCAGCTGGAGAAGATGTTTGTGTTTACTGTACCACCATCGTTTGGAGTCATGTGATCAAACGCTCTCTGATGTGGTCATGTGATAACAGAGGGTTCATCCTCTCGCTCTCAAAGATCACAGAGGAGGTCAGAGGTCAGATCAAACAGACAGACAGTGATGGATGAGGAGCTGCAGACTCCTCTGGCGCTGGAGGAGAGATGCTGCACTCCCTGTTGCCATGGAAACACCAATCATTAGTGTGTGTGTGTGTGTGCGTGTGTGTGTGTGTGTGTGTGTGTGTGTGTGTGTGTGTGTGTGTGTGTGTGTGTGTGTGTGTGTGTGTGTGTGTGTGTGTGTGTGTGTGTGTGTGTGTGTGAGAGACCCACTTACCTTCACAACAGGCGGTTGCATAACTCTGAGATAAACAGCAGCGACCTTCAGAGTGACATTGAGACAGACAGACAGGTGTGAGAGTGAGACAGGAGAGTGAGACAGGAGAGTGAGACAGGAGAGTGAGACAGGAGAGTGAGACAGACGGGCGTGAAACAGGCAAACGGTCGGTGTTTTGGATTTAACAGAGGGCTACAGGAATGAGCCATGAACAGGAAGTGAGTCAGCGTGGAGCGGGCTTCTGGTTTGAGGCCTAAAATAAAGTTCTACGATATAAAATGCGTCAGTAAATATCCCTCTGGTGAAAAGGTGGTTTCTAAGAGTCTGCATGAGAGCAGAGATGTTGTTTCAAAGAATAGTTTCTGAATCATGTGGTGAGAGTTTCCATCTCTAGAGGCCAGAAGCTCCGTCACGTTGGTTTCTGTGTCTGTGGAGCTGTGTGTGTGTGTGTGTGTGTGTCCCAGCTGTGTTTACACACTGCGCTGTGTTCTCGCTGTCCAAAAACTGGCAGCATTCAGACTAGAAGCTTTGTCCCACAATGCAACACTCTACAGGAGGTCACAGCTGGAAAAATGAGGGATAAGAGGATGCAAAGAAAACATTAATAAATATCTTTTTACAGGACATTTTAAAGATGAATTTACACCAGATTGTATATTATACTCAGTAGCTGCAACCAGAGAAAACAATATGTCCTTTTCAATTATTTTTCTATTTTAAATCTTCTTCATAATAAACAGAAAATTAAGAAAAATACACATTATAATATATTTGAACATTTGAACATTAAGGGCTTCCTCACAGAGCTTCTGCAGACTTTACGTCTTGTTTACAGTAAATATCAAAAGATAGTGAGCTCTGTATTTATTATAAATACAATGTTTTAAAACTTTCTCTGTCTCGCATCAGTTTATAGTGGTATTAAATGGTACATTATATCATTATCTTCTGTACTTACTGCATACCAGTGGACTGCTATGAGTCCACAGTGTTAAAACAGCATCATGTTTTTATAAATGTGCATCTCAGTGTGCAGACATTTATTTATAGGAGACGTTATTATTAATTTAACTGAATATCTGCACATATCAGCCAAAACAGTCAGAGGTTGTCGGCGCCGCAGATGCATTGTGGGAGGGTGAAGCAATCTGGAGGAATCCCTGGTGTCTGTCTACCGTTTCTCAAGTTCAGTTTTCACAGCTTTCATTTATTTATTTATTCTTAGTATATTATATTCTTATTAGTTTCTTCATCTTCTCTCAGTTTTGGGGTCTTTTTGTGAACTTATTTGTAAAGCAATTGGATTGTTTGAAAGGTGCTACACACATAATACTTGATAGATTGATTGATTGATTGACAGTCAGTCTCCATCGTCGTCCTTCATCCAGTAATAACTTCTCTTCTCTCCGTCTGATGCTGAAATCATTCTTCTCTGTGTCAGTGGAGGATTCTCTGCTTTTCTCAATGAGAAGCTGCCTTATGTAACCCTGCTCTGTTAATTGACTCCCTGTCTGTGTGTTTGGTCACATGACCTGGTCACATGACCCGTCCCTGCAGGCTGCTGCTGCCCCATCACATCACCGTCATCATTGTTTGTATGTGCACAGAAAAAAAGCATAAAAAATACAAACTGTATGTCTGCCTACAATATGTAAATACATGCAGTCACGTCCAATATCTAAGAAATACAAAAACATATTTAATTTACATTTTACAGCAGCTTAGAGCAAATAAACACAGAGACAATAATAACCAAAAACATTGAAACATATAACAATAACTCATAATTTGGATAATTTTATATGCAGGTGAACATTGTGCAACATTAAATACAAAGTCCACTGTTTTTGTGTATTTGAGGCTCTGAGTCTTTGCAGATCAATACTGTCATCGATTAAGACATTTGGTGAATTGATTGGTTTCTAAAGCTGATTTTTATTTTCTCCACCATCAGAATCAATTGCAATGATTATTTAGATTACTCACTTTAAAAAAAGAGCAGAATGATTGATCGATTATGACAGTTGTGGATCAGTCGATCAGGTGTCTGATTGTTGCAGCGTTTACTCCTGTATCTTTGTCTGTTGATGGAAAGACGACACCTTTCTTACATTTCATCGACATTAATCGATTAATCAGGAAAAAACCAGCAGATCCATTGAGTTTAAAGTGAAAATGTTAGATTTTCTATAATTTTTCTTTTCTCATGAATTCTTTTTCCAGTCGGTCTTTTAACCCAATCTGACAGAATAAATGATTTTCCATGAGGAGGCAGAGAGGTTGTGTAAGTCCCAGATGGTTCCCAGTCACCTCCCATCTCTGCATCACTATGTGTGTGTGTGTGTGTGTGTGTGTGTGTGTGTGTGTGTGTGTGTGTGTGTGTGTGTGTGTGTGTGTGTGTGTGTGTGTGTGTGTGTGTGTGTGTGTGTGTGTGTGTGTGTGTGTGTGTGTGTGTGTTGTGTGTGTGTGTGTGTGTGTGTGCGTGTGCATGCGTGAGCGATCAAACTTGTGTGTTGGAGCGTGAAACGCTGAACGTGTTCTGGTGAAACTGAAATCTCTGCTTTGAATTGTTTAATAGAAGTTGACGGGTGGAGGTTTGATTTGCAGCCTCAGCGCTGTGGACCGATGACACAAACAATAGAGGATGTGTTGTTTTAAAACCAGTTACACTGAAATAAATCAACATGTTTAACTTAAAATCAATACTTAATAGTTTGACATTACAGTAGTTTACTGGTGTGACCACATATTACAAAAAGTATAAAACTTAAAGTCAGCTTACGTTAATTCTATACTTTTAAATAGTGTTTCTTTAATACAGAGCAGTGCCAACTTAAAATACAATATGTGTAAATGTGTAGGAGACGAGGACGAGACGTCATTAAACAGAATATTGTTGATGAGAAAAGTCTAAAATTCAGTCCAAAAAAAAGGTAGATTTCTAAAACCTCTTTATCGCTGTTGGAAAAACCATAAACTCATTGTTACTGAAGTTAAAGTCAACCACGGCAACACAAAGAGGGGAAAAACCTGAAATGTTCAATATAATCTGATGAATTTATCAGTTTTTTATTGACTAAAACTAAACTAGTTATGATTTTCTGTGAATAAAATGACTTCTGGTGAAAACAGGATGAGTTTGACTAGAATAGAAGCGCTAACGGTAGCTAATGCTGTGCTAACGTACTCTGCAGGTAAGGAGTATCTCTCTTGCCACCCATGCTGCACTATGATTGGCCGGTCTGCGCTCAAGGGGCGGGACTTAGAGAAGGTTCAATAACAGGAAAGAAACATGTGATTCAGAGCGATGTGATTGGTTGAAAAAGTTTCTCGTTGAGTCTTTGAATGCAGCTGCTGTAAAGCAAATGTTTAAGTGTGTGTGTGTGTGTGTGTGTGTGTGTGTGTGTGTGTGTGTGTGTGTGTGTGTGTGTGTGTGTGTGTGTGTGTGTGTGTGTGTGTGTGTGTGTGTGTGTGTGTGTGTGTGTGTGTTGCGTCTGCTACTGGAGAGAACTTTGACGCCACTTCAAACCCACAGAGAGAAACATGATTCATCCACAGCAGCTCTACTTTCTTCTTTCTGTAGAAAAACACATTTAACCTGTTTATTGACATATTTGTGTGTGTGTGTGTGTGTGTGTGTGTGTGTGTGTGTGTGTGTGTGTGTCTCTACTTACAGCCTCTCCTAAATGTGTTTACAGAATCTGGTTAAATCCGGTTTATTTGGGAGGAGATAAATAAATGAGACGTGTAGAATAACATCATTCTTTTACTTTTTTTGGGACAAAACATCTCAATTTGAAGCTTAGTTTATGTTGCTGTTGCTGATGGAATCGTCTTCACACATAATGTGTTCAAGGACAGTCTGAAAGACGAACATCTGACGATACTGACGCTTCTGCCTGTTTTATAAATGCTTTAGTTTTGGCGATTGTTTGGCATTTTACAATAAAACATGTGTGATATGTTTGTTATTCCGGTTCTAGGCCTGCTCTGTTCTAGTGCTCAGCATTGTAAAAAGAAAACAAAGAACCCAAACAGTTTTGCAGAACGTTGGGTTCACCACGGGGATAACATGAAGCTGGAAGAGGAGGGAAGTTTATTTAGAGGACGAATCCGATTTCCGTTTATTAAGAGTATGTACGGTGCATGTAAACAGGAATAATGAAGTGGAATATTCATTTATTAGT
>NC_072471.1:1350767-1353267 GCF_027596085.1 Anoplopoma fimbria | reverse complement strand
AATCCTTCCATCTCAGGAAATTCCAATGAATTTTATTGATCCCAAGGAGCTCGATATTCCAAACCACGGGACCAAGAACAGATACAAGACCATACTGCCCAGTGAGTAGTGTGTGTGTGCGTGTGCGTGTGTGTGCGTGTGCGTGTGCGTGAAATAATCTCAGTGTTGCTAGGAAACAGCAACTGTCCCAAAACAGTCTTCAACTCTCATTTCCTGTTGAACCAGGAAGTTGTTTTATTATGTGGGAGGGGCTCAAGGTCAAAGGCCAACAACCTCAAGGACGAGCTGATATCGCACCTCCCTCCTCTCTGACACACACACACACACACACACACACACACACACACACACACACACACACACACACACACACACACACACACAACAATACATTTTCCTGAGAGCACAGTTTGTTCTCACACAGCCAGCCAATCATTTAGCCTGATTAGGACTTTATGTAACATACACACACACACACACACACACACACACACACACACACACACACACACACACACACACACACACACACACAATGATTGTTTGTGCACTCTTGTTTTTGAGAGGGGGCGGGGTTATCAATATAGCAGTGAGCAGTGAGGGGGGGAGGGGTTCCTTCCTTCCTTCCTTCCTTCCGACCAATCAAGGCTAAGGAATGCTCCCCTATAGCTGCTGTCAATCAAACTACTTCCTGTGTTTGAGTTTCTCTGTCGTCTTTCTGAAACGTTCGCTGTTCTGTACGGAGCTCTGGAGTCAGTCCAAAAGAGGGTCCAAACCAAGTCAGGATTGGGTCTAAAAGAGGGTCCAAACCAAGTCAGGATTGGATCTAAAAGAGGGTCCAAACCCAGTCATGATTAGGTCTAAAAGAGGGTCCAAACCAAGTCAGGATTGGGTCTAAAAGAGGGTCCAAACCAAGTCAGGATTGGGTCTAAAAGAGGGTCTAAAAGGGGATCTAGACCAAGTCAAGACTGATTCTTAACAGGTTGGCATTAATTAAAGATTGAGAACTGATGGGCATGAGACCAGGTCCAGTCTAAGCTCAAAATGAGCAGAAGTCCAAGGCCACAATGGGATCAGGACCCACTAAACACTGAGCCTGAACGGGCCTTCAAACTAAGTGATAGACCGATCCAGGAAGCAGATCAGGATTACATCGAGCCCTCGTCTTAAAACTGCCATGAAACCAGATCAGGACTGACCCTTCCTGTCTGTCTTAGACCCGCATTCCAGAGTGATCCTGAAGTCCAAGAGCTGCAACGACCCTCTGAGCTCCTACATCAACGCCAACTACACACGGGTGAGACGTCCAGAAACATCTGCTAGTTTGATTTAGACTCCAGGATTGATCGGGAAGTTTCAATATGGAGATCCATTGATCCACTCCACTCCATCAAACATCTCACTATGAATCTGACCTCTAGACATACTAGAACACGCTTTAGAAGTATTGTTACAATATTAAAACACAATATTTTCCTAAACAAGCATCTTAAAGATAAACCAGTATAGTGAAGTAGAAGTATAAACAAACTACTACGAATAGGATGTCATAAACAAATATGAATTCAAACGAAAATACTTCAGCAAAGTACCTTTAAATATGTACTAAAGTACAGTAATTGAGTTAATGTACTTTGGTTCTTTTCACCACAACTGTTTGACTATTGTGTTTAAAGTCAAACATCAACCACTCAGCCATCATCACATCATCTATTAGGAATGTCAACACACACACACACACACACACACACACACACACACACACACACACACACACACACACACACACACACACACACACACACACACACACACACACACACACACACACACAGTAATGCAGTGAAAGTACACTAATGTAGCTCTCAGAATACAATAGAGCTCCTTCCTGTCAGGAGGCTTCAGTGAAACAACTCAAACTGTCGACCACATGAGAGAACGACGTCTTTAACGTTCATTTATTAGATTTTGTATTATTTTATGTTTATAATAAAAATAACAATGATGATTGTTATTATAAGTATAATATTTAAACAATATGATGGAAAAAATGTAGTTCAAAATGGAGTAAAAGGAGGTTCAACATGCATCAGCAAAGTCAAAAAACAAAATGTGTTCTTATCAACAAAATAGCAGAATAGAAGTAAAGAAAAGTGTTTCCTCTGTTATTTGAATGTCCACATTGAGTAATATTCACAAACACTATGTAGTATTTGACACATACTTTAAGTATTTACTACTTACATCACTAATAAATAGACATATAAATACCTGCACTGATGATTAAAGGTAACATCGTGTATTGTAGCTCTTCTCCTGACATTATGAATGAAGTCTTCTAGAGCTAATATCCACAGCGCTGTTTCTACCCTGCTGACGCTGTCCTGTGATTGGCTCCCGCCCCAGGGTTACCTAGGCGGCGAGCGGGCGTTCATCGCCACCCAGGGTCCCATGGTGAACACGGTGAACGACTTCTGGCAGATGGCCTGGCAGGAGGAGT
>NC_072471.1:1323267-1345767 GCF_027596085.1 Anoplopoma fimbria | reverse complement strand
TATTTTTATTTATTCCTCTTCTTGTGATACAATCAAGAGACTTTGGACCAGTGTCTCTCATTCCTCAATGGGACCATCGTCATCCCAGTTATCACTCCGGTCAATTCAGGATCAATCTCAAACTCAAAATGGTTTAAAGAATCTGGCGAATTGAAGCAATTCCCAGTATTTCAGCACTGGGTGCGACACACTGCCACTGACGTAGTATTGTGTTTGTCCACTAGGTGGTGGTTCACCTTTATTGTTGTTGACTGTTGATGGAGCTTAAAGGGATGCTGGACATTTGAAATTATAAACTGACATTTTTATATTACATTGTACGCCATTGTAGCCGTTTTGCTAATGGTTACCATTGTAGGAAATGAACTTTGAGGTTACAGTTTCATTTTATATGTTTCAAATTGAGCACCTATTTTTTGGTGCCATTGTTCCAACGTTCCCAAACAAAAGTCAGAACAAATTCCCCGTTTGACCAACTCCCCGTTACAAACTCTCCCTGCCACAAACCAAAGCACATTCTCATTGTTCTCAAAGTGAAATGTTGTTGTTTTTTTCCTATTATGGCAAAAGGCATAACCTGCACTACATTCCGTCTCTGCCTCTGATTGGTTTACCCTGATATTCTTACCCCAACAACCAATCCCTCTCCTCATGCCTAAACCCAACCAACCCACCAGTGAAGGGTAGGAGAACCAGCCAATCAGAGGCAGAGTGACGTCCAATGGTATTATTCTGCATATTAAGTAACCATGTGCTTCTGTTTGCTGCAGGGAGAATGTATATTTTATATAATAATAATGGACTTTTGGGTTTTTGTAATAATGTGCCATCGGAACAATGTGCTGTCTTTTAATTTATTCAATATATGAGTTCTTTAGTCAGTGCAGGTCAGCTGCAAATGCATAAATGTGGAATTTGTCAACTGGCAAGCATACAATTCAACTTATATTGACAAAAGATGTTTTTTAATAATGAACACTTAATACTAGTTTGGGTTTAATTGGAGCAGTTCATTAAAGGAAAGTCCTCTAGACATCTGTTTGTTAATGTAAGCTAGTGAAAGCACCAGTTTCAGCTTGTAAATCATTCAAAAGTTCAAAGCTATTTTAAATTCATTCTTATTAATAGCACATTTTTCTGTTGCTAATACGCTAATGTTTGTTGGCTGATTTAAGCTAGCTTTGTTTTAACAGAACCAAGATGGCGACATATTAAATAAAATAGCTTTTAATGTTTAATTCACCTCCACAGAATGATGAATAAATAAATAATAAACTACCTTTTTTAATTGAGATTTACTATTTCTGCTGTTTTAATAACTATAAACTTCAATCAATGTGACAGAAGTTTCTGATCTAGAAGGGAGGGAGGTTTGTATTTACTTGCTTATGTCACGTTCAAAGTGTTTCAAATACTTTATTTAAAACATTTCAGAGACACCAAATATGTCGGTAAACGTTTAACTCTAGAAATAAAAAGCTAACTTCCACATTAGAATAAAGATCAAATGTTTGCGTCCCTTTAAACTTCTATGTTTGAGCGTTACGGCTCATCAGACTGTACGTACAGTACCTGTTTTAAACTGTATTAATAATCAACTTGAATGTTGTAACAGTCCGGATCATTAGCCTCTTTATCTACTCTATTAAATAAATATATATATTGTTACCTGTAATCTGTACATAAACACTATGAAAACTATGACTCATGTTGTCTTGGACTCTGACTCTCTGACTAATGTTAATGACTTTATATACTGCTGGCAGTTTAATTTATATTAATACATCATTATTTATTAGTTTATTATATTTTGTTTAATTGATATGAATCTGCAAAGTAAAAAAAAGGTTTTAAATATATATCATGGAGTAAAAAGTCAATATCTCCCTCTGAAATGTAGTATAAAGTAGCAGAATATTGATGTATTTGTACTTAAATGCATAGTGAGTGAATGAGTACTTGAGTAAATGTACTAAGTTAGAATCAGACTCTAATTGTGATCCCCGGCTGGGATCCCAAATGGTGCGGAGGCCGACTGACTGGTGGTGTTTTAGTTTAGAATAACTTGAGTCACGTTCATGATTCATGAAAGTGAAAACTGCAGCTTTCACTCTTTGTTCCTAGAAACATACTGTTATCTAAAGTTAGAGAGACAAAGAGAGAGAGAGGGAGGGAGGGAGGCAGGAAGGAAGGAAGGAAAAAGGTGTGGAGGACTAAAAGTAGCTCCGACCAACTGAAACAAACCGTCTGACTTTTAACATCGAAATGCTGCTCAACAGAAAAGTCAGATTAAACTTTGTTTAGCCTGTTTGGGTCAAATTTAACATCTGGGGGTCAGATTTACCAATAAAACATTTATTAATTAATTGTGAGAGAACAAAACATATATATTTATCTCCTCTATAAGGTAACTCTCTCTATTAAAAACATTGTAATAAGCGTTATTTAATCGTTAATAAGGCTTTTATAACTCCTGATTAAAAAACTTCATAAAAGTGTTAAAAATAGCATCATAAACATCTTTATTTTTAGGTTATAAGACATCTATAAGAACCTTGTTGTCAGCTCATAGACTGTTTAAGATGGTTAATAAAAGCTTTTTCAGCTTCTTATAGTTGTTTAGAATAACGTTACAGCAGTGGTGAGATGTCAGGGCCCTAGAATCCTCAGATTAAAAAACATATTTCATTATTCTATAAATAAAATAAAATAAAACTTAAAATGACGCCGACTTGTTTCTGATGCTTTCCGTCCGTTCTTTGCTCATCCGAGTGGTTTAATGTTGGAAATGTCTCTGGGTAGAATATCCTCCATCCAGGGTGTTCTAGTTCCTCCATAGAACGCAATGAGAGCGGACGTTTGGATTGACAATTTGATCAACCAATCATATTTGGGTTTGTAGCCAGTGGGCGTGTCCTCTCAGAAGGTGTTCTAGAAGAGCCGCTCATGAAACCTAGCTCAGTGCTAATTAGTGATTGATAGCCGACTCTGAAAAGGTGGAGATAATATTATTAAACTATTAAAAGTATTTATTAAATAAAAGGACAGGAGGATGGATTTTGTGTTGGAGTGAAGCTTTGGGACGACCATATATAGAAGTTTAACTAACTTAGACTTACTAAGATTTATACACATTTTATAATATATAGTCTAAACAAATAAGTATTTATAAGGTCCTTATTAACTTTTAACAAACACTTATTATTATAAAGTGTTACCAGTCTTTATTATTTATTTATCCAATAAGAAAACCAACAATTCATTAAAAACTGTTCTAATAAAAACATGTTTTTAATACGGCGTCTGATATTCTGATAAGCTTTTTCTAAAGTATCTTCTACATATTTAAATAAGTGCTTTATCAACTGAGAAGGTTTTTATTTCAAAATAAAGACAAATACATTTTGATTTTGGTTACAAAAAAAGTAACAATGGCTGCTGTGTGCTTCAGTAAGTGTTGTGTTATTGTAAAACTTTTGAATCTGTAAAACAGTATAATAATATTCCATCATGATAATCCTTAAAAAATAAACATTAAGTTGTTATCCTGTGATATTAATTATATTGTTTCTAAGATTATGATAAGAGTTAACCTAATGTTAGGCTTTAATACTGAGCATTAACTATGCTGCTCTAGTTTTCAGATTTCTAAGAATTAATGGGACGTTTGTGGACATTTAATTCAATGTTAAGAGCTTTTTATACAAAGTATTTTTTGTTTCGTGGGTAAATAAACCAAAACTATGAGCTCAAAGTGTCTAAAAGGCTTTTAAAGTTATAGTTTTTACGTTGATTCTCAGTTTGGTTGGTACTAAAAGCTTTCTTCTGAACTGTAATTATAAATCAGAAACCAACGAGGAATTTGATGTGGAGACTAAACTAAATTTACACCACATCAGAAGACGACGATGACTCAAAACAAAAAAAGGAGATCAAACTTTAAACTCCTCAACGATCTCGTCTCAGTGGAATAAATCAAACACGCCTCTATTTTTATCATCCAGCGTCTTAACAGGTTTATTTATATCCTCCATCCAGTCTGTGGTCCAGTCTTCTCAGCGACTCTCAGAGCTGTCGACTCGATTGAGGAAGTCCGTTAGTGACTCCCAACCTCGACTCTATAGAGTCCGACCGACAGACAGACAGACAGACAGACAGAAGAGAGACAGACAGCTGAGAGAGAGAGGGAGACGGGCGGGGGAGTCCAGAGAAAAGAGAGGACGGACTGGGAGAGAGGTTTGAGTCGAGGACAGACACGAAGAAGAGACGACGGAGAGGAAAAATGTCAAATAGGGATTTATTGTTTTTCTAAAAAAGACTCTTTCTTTTCTTTTCCAGCTGTTTCTTCTCCCGACTCTGCCTGCAAAGACAAACATAAGGAATATTTCTTCTGCGGTTCATAGTGAATATAAAGGTCTTCTACCTCAGCCTCAGGATTATGGTGGAGCTTGTTCCCTCTGAGGATCTAACGGAGGATCAAACATGCTGAAATGTAAAGTTGACAGTTGTCTCTGGTTCACCTCTCTGCTGCTGCTGCTTCAGGTCAGTCTGCTCCCCTTCCTTTATCTCATACCTTTAATGATTTAATGATTTAATGATCCACACAACCAAATGTGGTTTTTTTGGTGTGACAAATATAGAAAAAAATATTTGATTTTTAAAAGCTATTAAAATAGAATCTGTCACTTTTTCATGAAAAAAAATCAACATATTTCATTATTACAGGTTTTAATACTCAACATTTACTGTGCTGCTCTAGTTTTCTTTTTTCTAAGACTTAATGAGACGTTTGTTGACTCATAATTACAGTACACAATTAAACATGTTATATATATATATCATCAATCTACTTTTACAGTGAATATTACTGTGTTCATGTTCTCATGCTATGTTAGCGCTTAATATGCAAAACATGGTTTTAAAAAACAGTTTTTAAATTTACCGTCATACAGTTGAAAGACTTAAAAAGCAAAACAATGTAAATTATTTCAGAAGAAAATAATATTTACTTCTGTTTTTCTGTTATCTCTTTTTTCTCATATCAAGAAACATTTGACTTCATAAGAAAACGTCTTAGTCCTTCTTGATAAATAAGAAATGCCTCAGATATAATACAGTATACGTTTTTCTCTGAGCAGTACAACAGGGTAGTAATTAATAAGTCATCTCCTTCTTTTGGTTAATATCTGTTTTACTAAATTAAAACTGAAGGCATGTTGTTTTATTTGTTGTCTGATTTTCCGCCACCATCTTTTCCTTTTTTACTGAGGATAAAAAGCTTGGAACAAGAAGAACATGTAATTGTTAGAATATTTATTATCCAGCGATATTAAGAATAAATGATCCATGTATTGATCATACGGTCACTGTGACGAATTCACAGCGTCGATGTGTTTCAGGTGTTTCTACACCTGTTTGATGAAGACGATGCGACACTCTGAGTTGAGCTTTTTTAACTTTTTTCATGGAGCTAGCAGGAGGCTAGCAGTTTGCCTCTGCTCCCAGTGTTTGTGCTAAGCTAAGCTACATGTGATCTGAGCACATCTCTGCTCTGGACAAACACAGACGGAGAACGAGAACGTTTACTTTCCTCAGTCGTCATCTCCTTCTCTTCCTGTCCGTCTCTCCTCTGCTGCATTGTTGTCTTTAAACTCCCTGAACCTCATTATCAGTGACAAATTATTACACTTTCTGATCTCCAGTATAAAAGGTTAAATCTCACACACACACACACACACACACACACACACACACACACACACACACACACACACACACACACACACACACACACACACACACACACACACACACATGCAAAAGGCTAAAGGTCAGTTGAACCAGCAGAAGTGATAGAAACAGTTAAAGGTCTTTAAATAGCTTCAGCTGATTAACAACCTCAACGATCTATTTGATGCTTCCTTGGCAGTAAAACAAAGTCTCCACTGCTTTTGGTTTTTCAGATTTTTATTGAACAATAAATCAGATTTTAGGTTTCTCTAGTGAGGAAGAATCCAAACATGCTAAAGGAGAGTTAAGAAGAAATGACCAGCTAAGAATGAAGAGATCAGCCAGTCCTTTGAAACAACGATGAAAACAGAGAAAAAGCTCTTTCTCATGTGGATAACAGAGCTCATGACTGTGTGTTAAAGGCAGAGCTGGAGTCCTGGACCTTGAGCTTAGCTTAGCTTAGCTTAGCTTAGCTTAGCATAAAGACTGGAAGCAGGTGGAAATGGCTACCCAGGCTCCGTCAAAAAGTTCACCAATACACCTACCGACGCCTCTAAAAGTCACTGAATAAACTGTTTATTTGATCTGTAAACAAACAGGAATGTAAAAACAACAGAGAACTATTTATTAAAGATAAAACATGTAAACGTTGGAGTGTTATAGTGTTTTTATGCTTCTGTTGGTCAGATAAACAGGCTGTTATGAGCTGTGTTACTTTCAAAATGTAATATATTAAATATTTCCAGTTATTTTTCATTTGAAAACAGTAAGTTACTTTAAAATAATACTGACTGTGGACCAAAATAACTGCCAAAGTACAACGATATCTGCTTTAACATCCTGTGGGAGTCCTCGATACGTTGGAAAACCAAACCCTGTTGTGTTTGAGTTTTTCTGAGCTTTATTCAC
Organism: Anoplopoma fimbria; assembly: GCF_027596085.1. NCBI lineage: Eukaryota > Metazoa > Chordata > Actinopteri > Perciformes > Anoplopomatidae > Anoplopoma > Anoplopoma fimbria. Next base: position 1,339,128 of record NC_072471.1, on the reverse strand, counting down.
GGTATTTGATAAGCCACATGTCGGCTGGTTTACTACAGCAGTAAGAGGCCAACATGAGCAGTATATGCTGTGATTGAATTGCAATAAATTGATGAAAAAAATGCAGATGTAAGTAGATTTGAAATAGTCAGAATTCTAAAATGTTAACCTCTACTTCCAGCCTCTCCTCTCCTCTCTGCTCTGTGTTCAGCCTGAAGTTCAGTCAAAGTTTCACTGATTTTTTGAGGAGCTCAGAATTTAATGTTTTTTACAGAATCTGGTTAAATATCCCAATTTTAAGCTCAGTTTTGGTTGTTTTTTCTGACGTAAGCGTTCATCGCTCTTGATGTGCTCAAGGGGCTGAAGATAATGACTGATTTTGACATCTTCTGGCTGTGATAAACGGTGTAGTTTTGGTTGGTTTTACTGCTGTCTCCTCATCTCCCTGTTTGTCTCCTCGTCTCCTCTCAGGATCTGAGCAGTGCAGCTCCCTCAGGGAACCAGTCCATCCCATGTAGCATCTCCGTGTCAGAACCAGTATCCGGCCTGGACTCCATCTCTCTGACCGTCCTCACTGCTGGACCCGACTGCTCCTTCAACGTCTCCTCTCAGGACGCAGGAGCCGACGGCGCCGAGTGTATGAGAAGAAGGAGACGAGAAAGGAGAGGAGACGAGGAGGTAGAGACTAATGAGATCGGAGGAAGAGAGCGAGGAGAGGAGGAGGCGAAGGAGGAGATAGGAGATAACTATCTGGGAACAAACCAGCTAGGAGAGGATGGAGGGAGCAAGGAGGGAGGAGAGGCTTTTACCTGTGTGCTGGACCAGCTGGAGCCTGGAACCACCTACCAGCTGGAGATCAGGTCCCAGAGAGACCAGGAGACGGCTAACGTCACGCTGCAAACCAGTAAGTCCTCACCCAGTCCAGACAAAACCAAACCAAAACCAGTCCAGACACAAAAAGTCCAGACACAAACCAGTCCAGACACCAGTCCAGACTACCCAGTCCAGACACATAAACCAGTCCAGACACAAACCAGTCCAGACAAAAACCAGTCCAGACACCAGTCCAGACACCAGTCCAGACATAAACCAGTCCAGACACATAAACCAGTCCAGACATAAACCAGTCCAGACAAACCAGTCCAGACATAAACCAGTCCAGACTAAAACCAGTCCAGACACAAACCAGTCCAGACCTAAACCCAGTCCAGACACATAAACCAGTCCAGACACATAAACCAGTAAACCAGTCCAGACACATAAACCAGTCCAGACACATAAACCAGTCCAGACACATAAACCAGTCCAGACATAAACCAGTCATAAACCAGTCCAGACATAAACCAGTCCAGACTTAAACCAGTCCAGACATAAACCAGTCCAGACATAAACCAGTCCAGACACATAAACCAGTCCAGACATAAACCAGTCCAGACATAAACCAGTCCAGACACATAAACCAGTCCAGACATAAACCAGTCCAGACACATAAACCAGTCCAGACTAAACCAGTCCAGACATAAACCAGTCCAGACACATAAACCAGTCCAGACACATAAACCAGTCCAGACACATAAACCAGTCCAGACACATAAACCAGTCCAGACACATAAACCAGTCCAGACACATAAACCAGTCCAGACATAAACCAGTCCAGACATAAACCAGTCCAGACACATAAACCAGTCCAGACTAAAACCAGTCCAGACAAAACCAGTCCAGACATAAACCAGTCCAGACACATAAACCAGTCAGACACATAAACCAGTCCAGACATAAACCAGTCCAGACACATAAACCAGTCCAGACATAAACCAGTCCAGACATAAACCAGTCCAGACATAAACCAGTCCAGACACATAAACCAGTCCAGACATAAACCAGTCCAGACACATAAACCAGTCCAGACACATAAACCAGTCCAGACATAAACCAGTAAACCAGTCCAGACATAAACGTCCAGACATAAACCAGACACATAAACCCAGTCCAGACACCCAGTCCAGACACAAACAAACCAGTCCAGACACATAAACCAGTCCAGACATAAACCAGTCCAGACACCAGTCCAAAAACCAGTCCAGACAAAACCAGTCCAGACATAAACCAGTCCAGACATGTAAACCAGTCCAGACATAAACCAGTCCAGACATAAAACCAGTCCAGACATAACCAGTCCAGTCCAGACACATAAACCAGTCCAGACACAAACCAGTCCAACACCAGTCCAGACAAACCAGTAAAAACCAGTCCAGACACATAAACCAGTCCAGACTAAACCAGTCCAGACATAAACCAGTCCAGACATAAACCAGTAAACCAGTCCAGACATAAACCAGTCCAGACACATAAACCAGTCCAGACTAAACCAGTCCAGACAAACCAAACCAGTCCAGACATAAACCAGTCCAGACATAAACCAGTCCAGACATAAACCAGTCCAGACATAAACCAGTCCAGACATAAACCAGTCCAGACACAAACCAGTCTTGTGATGTGCTTTTACTCCAGTAAGTATCCCAGTCCTCTCCCCCTCTGCTGTGTGAAGTGTTCTATTGTGTTCCGTTGGTCTCTATTGTCTCGGTGACCTTTGACCTCTCGTCGTTTGAAGCAGCAGAAACTCGACGTCTCTGTTTCTGTTTTCTGTCTCAGAGTTGAAGTCGAGCGGCTTCCTCTCTGCCGCTCTGTGATTAGCTACAGGAACCTGCTGAGAGAGAGTGATAGAGTGTGTGTGTGTGTGTGTGTGTGTGTGTGTGTGTGTGTGTGTCTGTGTGTGTCTGTGTGTGTGTGTGTGTGTGTGTGTGTGTGCGTGTGTGTGTGTGTGTGGTGAGTTCACGCTGGCGAGCGTCCAGAACAGAAGTTGGACCCTCAGTGTGTATTTCCATCATGGGCAGAGCTCTGTGTTCAGCTATTTCCTGCTTCCATTGTTTCTTTGTTCTGGTGGAAGCACTGGGAAAAGGGCGTGTGTGTGTGTGTGTACATACATATACATGTGTGTGTGTGTGTGTGTACATATATGTGTATGTATGTGTGTTTGTAGGAAACGGGGTGTAACTGCGCCCAGTCGAGTCCCGACAGTAGCCTTCTCAGCGATGCAAAACACTCTCTGGTGTTTGTTTCTTATCTTCTGGCTTTTAAATCCACTGACCTTCAGCGTTCACACGAACTCTGTGACCTCTGTGACCTCTGTGACCTCTGCAGGTGTGTTCTTTACCTGCTGCAACACAAATGATCTCGCAAACAACCTTCTGAACATTATCAGTCATGAGGGGTCTTTGTGTTTGTGTCACCTGATCAATAGAAGTCCAATATTCTCTCTCTTTGTAGCTCTGGTTTTGGGCTCCACCACCTCCTTAGGGAAATATGTGTCTTTAGTTTACTACTTTTGTATGAACACAAAGTAGATTTTATTGTGATTTAATTGCAATAAAAGGATAAAAAAGATGCAGAATTAACGACATAATGATACAGATTCATTAAAAGTCTGAATTCACAACTTTTAAAATGCTTGTTTTTTGAGTTTGGATCAGTCGGTGCTAGGCTACGCTAACATTGTAGCTGCTCCATCATAACGTCGTAAAGGCTACGAACTGTAGAACAGCTACCTGAATGGACAAAATGGGCAAAATCAATGTTCCATTTAACCATTTTTACACCTAAAATAATCAATATCAGTTTAAGTGTACGCTATATTTAGAATATTTTCACCTCAGCATCACTGCCTCGCCTGTTAGTGTGTTTGTGTTGTTGTGTGACTTTGCTGTTTAAAGTGTTATAGTTCAGATTCAGTCACAGTTCAATTACATTTATTTATATATATCATAATATAAGTTTAGTCATAAGAAATATGACTAATTATAATAATAGTAACCGTCGGTGGGCAGCAGGGCCGAGGTCCGATCCAAGGATACGTAGAAGACGGTTTATCTGTCGGTGCTCTCTTCACAGACACCAGACTTCATTCACAGAAGCAGTGATTTAACCTCACAGGACTCAGCAGTTTCTGTTCCTCCATCCGTTAGTTTCCTGATGTTAAAATGTGACTTTCGGGAATCTGAACTGACCTTTTAAAACACAAAAGTCACACAATAACACAAACGCACTCGCTGATGGAGGCAGCAGTAGACAAGCAACCCCTGTGTTCTGTTTCTGTCAATGGAGTCTGGTGTCTTTGAGGATTATAGATAACGGCTTCTGTTTCTGGACAAAATAAAGGTAAAGTATTCAAAATAAAACATCACAACTATCCCTTTAACTGAAGTTCATCCAAAACATGGTGGATTATTTAAACATTTAATTTCCCTTCAGCCTCATAAACACAAAAACAGAACCACGTCACTGGTTGTTTGTCTCAGTGTGGCACTCGGGGGGGCAAAGATGTTCCACCTCAGTTTGAAGCACCGTTGGCGACACGGCGGCACAAACACACTCAGAGAGGCATTATGGGAAAAAAACCAACCACACAAACCAGGAAGCGGAGATCTCAGACAGACTGACTGGTTTGAGGAGGATCAGGGGATCGGGAGCGTCAACAGGACTCCAACAGGGTTCAGTCTTTGAAGACAAGGACACGGATCCTTTTCCTGCTGGACCTTCCTGCTGTCAGACGGATCCTCACGCTCAAAACACATGAATCACCTTAAAGGAACCGTCCCACTGCTTCAGGACGCAGATGAAACAGATACCAATAGTCCTTAAAGAGACAGGGAGGGACTTTAAACTGGTTTAGTCCTCCAGCAGAGACCAGTCCACCGTGGACAGACACAGATCTTCGACCTGCAGTCAGAGCTCCGGAGGGAGGAGGAGAGCTCAGCTCCCGGCAGCAGCAGCGTCTCCTCCTCCTCCTCCTCCTCCTCCTCCTCCTTCTCCTCTCTGCTCCTATTTATTGTTTTTTTTTAGCAGCAGTGGAAGAAGTACTCTGATCATTTACTTTAGTAAAAGTACTACAGTGTAGAAATACTCTGTTACAAGTAAAAGTCCTGTATGTAAAAGTTTTACTTAAGTAAAAGTACAACTGTATAAATATACTTACTTATACTGTGTGTGTGTGTGTGTGTGTGTGTGTGTGTGTGTGTGTGTGTGTGTGTGTGTGTGTGTGTGTGTGTGTGTGTGTGTGTGTGTGTGTGTGTGTGTGTGTGTGTGTGTCATCAGAGCCGTCGGCGGTCAGCGGCCTGGCTGTGACCTCCAGGACCAGCAGCAGCCTGGGACTTTCCTGGCAGGCCGGCCCGGGAAGAACGCAGCGCTTCAGGCTGCAGCTGTGGGATCAAACTGGTACGAGAAGAAGTTACTGGTTTACTGGTTTATAACTGTTCCTCCGTATTTTCTTTCTTAATCTGATTTGAAAGTTTTTAAAATCATCCCCAGAAGTGGAGCTACTGTTCTTAACGAATCGTTGCCAATATGACTCAAAGGGATGATGTCTCTAGAGTCACGTGACCTTCTCCTCTCCGTCTGCAGGTCTGCTGGGGAACGAGACGTTGGAGAGCACGGCGACGCAGCACACGCTCCTCGGCCTGATGCCGGGCCGGCTGTACAACGTTACCATGGTGACGGAGGCCGGCGGGCTGCAGAACAGCCAGACGACGGCGGCTCGGACAGGTAAAGAGAGAAGAAGAAGAGGAGGAGGAAGAGGAGGAGGAGGACAGGAAGGAAGGATAAAAAGGAAATATAACTGATATCTAAATCTTGTTTTTAGTTCCCGCCGCCGTCGCCAACCTCACCGTCGACCACAGCAACAGCACCGGCTTGTTGTTGTCATGGCAACAGCCCGAAGGCGACCTGGACGCACTGATGGTCACCGTCTCGGCCAATGGCACGAGCTTCTGGGATGCGACTCTCCCGCCGGACGGAACCGAGGTCGCCGTTGATCAGCTGACCCCCGGCTCGGCCTATCAGGTGGCAGTGACGACAAGGAGCGGCCAGCTGACGAACCAATCAGAGATCAGCGTCCGGACAGGTGAGCTGATGTTGTATTCTTTGTTTTTTCTTCTCGTTTTCTTGGCTTGAGTTGTTTCTTCATCTCGTCTTCATCTCGTCTCCATCTCGTCTCCAGCTCCGGCGGCGGCCTCCATCCTCTCCCTGACTCCCTCCTCCTCTTCCTCCGGAGGCCTCCTCCTCTCTTGGTCGCCCCCCACTGGCCACTGGGAGAACTACAGGCTGCTCCTCTTTGATGGCTCCCAGCAGTTAGTCAGCACCGCCCTGGACCGAGAGGCAACCAACTACAGCTTCCCCGGGACGGGCCTAACTCCTGGAAGGATGTACAGAGCCGAGCTGAGAGTGGAGAGTGGAGGACTGAGGGCCGAGAGCAGCTGTGAGAGAGCAACAGGTCAGACTACTGAAGGAAACACAACACAATACACAACACAATCTATTAATATATAACTGAAGAAATACACAACACAATCTATTAATATATAACTGAAGAAATATACAACAAAATATATTAATATATAACTGAAGAAATATACAACAAAATCTATTAATATATAACTGAAGAAATACACAACAAAATCTATTAATATATAACTGAAGAAATATACAACACAATCTATTAATATATAACTGAAGAAATATACAACAAAATCTATTAATATATAACTGAAGAAATATACAGAAAAAATAATAAAAATATATACTACTACAGTAATACACAACAGAAAATATATATAAATATATTACTGCAGAAATATACAACACAAAAAATATATTAATATATATTACTGAAGAAATATACAACAAAATATATTAATATATAACTGAAGAAATATACAACAAAATCTATTAATATATAACTGAAGAAATATACAGGAAAATAATAATATATATACTATTAACAACACAAAATATATAAAAAATATAACTGAAGAAATATACAACAAAATATATTAATATATAACTGAAGAAATATACAACAGAAAATATATATAAATATATTACTGCAGAAATATACAACACAAAATGTATATTAATATATATTACTGAAGAAATACACAACAAAATCTATTAATATATAACTGAATAAATATACAACAGAAAAAATATATAAATATATACTACTACAGTAATACACAACAGAAAATATATATAAATATATTACTGCAGAAATATACAACACAAAATGTATATTAATATATATTACTGAAGAAATATACAACACAAAATGTATATATATATCACTACAGAACCATAGAATAGATATAAAAATACAAATTGTACTGTCAAAATACATTACAGAAAATACACATTAGTAGTAATATACAGTACCAGTCAAAAGTTTGGACACACCTTCTCATTCAACTACTGTGAAGAATCTAAAATATAAAACATATTCTGGTTTGTTGAGCATTTGTTTGTTTACCACATAATTCCATATGTGTTCCTTCATAGTTTGGATGTCTTCAATATTAATCTGCAATGTAGAAAAAATAGAAATAAAGAAAAACCATTGAATGAGAAGGTGTGTCCAAACTTTTGACTGGTACTGTATGACAGAAATACATGAATATGCCTAAAGATATATATATATATATATCTTTATATATATATATATATATAAAAACAGAAGATGAAGGAACTTTTAAAGAATACAGTCACTGCTACAAAGAAATATATAAGACAAGAAACATTCTGTAGAACGTTTTGTGTTTCTTGTCGGCTTAAACTGGTTCTCTCTCTTCAGCTCCGGCGGCCGTGTTGGACCTCCACATACGACACTCTGACGAGACCTCGCTCAGCGCCATGTGGAGCCACGCTGCCTCTGGGTCACGTGACAGCTACTTCCTGACCATTCGCCACGGTAACCATCGAGTAGATCAGCTCAAAATAAACTGATTTAATCTTTACAGTCACTTAAAGCTTAGAGATACAGGTGTTTTTTTTAGGTTAATAAATAAAAAATATTCAGAGAAAAGAAATATTGAATATTCTTTAAGATTAAAGTTAAAAAAAAACACTGTTTAAATATAGTGCCTTTTTTTGCTTTTCTTTGTAAAGGAAAAATCAATGTGGTTCTTTCTCAAAAAATAAAAGATAATTCTACGTTTTTCTTGCAAATTCCTGACTTTAATCTCAGATAGTACCTGACTTTTATTCTTATAAATTTGCAATTTAAATCATAGAAAACTGCTTTTTATTGTGAATTTACCGCTTTAATCTCAGGGAAATAAAAAAAAAAAGAGTTTTTAATGTATACTTCTGTAATACCAATGAATATATATATTTTTTGTTTGCAAATCATAATCATTATTCTAATTATTGCTTCCTGTGTCTCATAGGCAACGTCACCGTGGATACCAGGGAGGTGGAGCCAAACATGAGGGAGTGCACCTTCAATGTGCTCACACCTGGGAGGCTGTACACCATCACCGTGACAACCAGGAGCGGAAAACTCAACACCTCCGTGTCACTGGAGGGGAGGACAGGTGAGTTTTATTTTATTATTATTTAAAGTTACACATTGTGGAGTTTTTAAAAGCAGGTACATTGTGTTTTTTTCCATTTAATGTGTTTTTTATGTCAAAAAAAGGAAAAAATACATATGAATATTTACATTAAAACAACAGCAGACTTTAATACCTTTTAAATGAATTAAATATGACTTGTGTATGTATGTGTGTTTCAGTTCCCATGGCGCTGCGTGCCCTCACTGTGAGGAGCTCCGGGGTCAACAGCCTCCAGGCATCATGGGAAAAACCACCAGGAGACGTGGACTCGTTCACTCTGACTCTGCTGCAGGACAGGTGTGTGTGTGTGTGTGTGTGTGTGTGTGTGTGTGTGTGTGTGTGTGTGTGTGTGTGTGTGTGTGTGTGTGTGTGTGTGTGTGTGTGTGTGTGTTGTGTGTGTGTGTGTTTGTGTGTGTGTGTGTGTGTTTCTACTCTGGATTGTGAGACAAGAAGAAAAATGTTACACAACTTTATTTACACGTTTTTTGTTATCTCTGATCTGTGCTTTTATTGTGAAACATTGGAAACATCGTTTGACCTCAATCATTTAGAGTTTAGAGGGACAATCACTCTTTGGTGGAGCTCTTTACAACTCATCAACATCTTAAACTGGGTTAAATATTTAAAACAAACTGGAGCCACTGGTTGAACGACATAGACTGTTATTTTGACAGGGTCTGTATTGTGACAGGTCTGTCTGTGCTGTCTGTATCTGTTTTAAAACAATGTGTTCTCCTCAGTGTGGTGCTTCAGAACCACAGTGTTCCAGTGGGTTCTTCCTCTCTGCTGCTCGCTGGTTTGACCCCCGGCGCCCCCTACAGGCTGCAGGCCGCCACCGTCAGCGGAGACCTGAGGTCTGAGAGCATCGGACTGGAGGGCCGAACAGGTGAGCTACTACACTCACATCTAAACTGATGTTATTTATTATTCATCTGGGTTTTTTTTGTAGTCCTGATGAAGAGATGACACTTTATTTTTGAACTGTTTTTACCTTTATGGATTAATAGAAGAAGAGCGTCAAACATTTAAAGGTCCAGAGGTTAGAGTGTGTGTGTGTGTGTGTGTGTGTGTGTGTGTGTGTGTGTGTGTGTGTGTGTGTGTGTGAGTGTGAGTAAAAGTCTATGATGTGATAACATCAGAGAGTTTTAGAACAATAGCTGAAATACTAAGAGGGGGGTTTGAAATGTTCCACACACATAAAGACACTCCCAGTGCTGCTCAAAGGCTTCCTGTACACACACACACACACACACACACACACACACACACACACACACACACACACACACACACACACACACACACACACACACACACACACACACACACACACACACACACACACACACACACACTTCTCAAAGCACCTATTGTGTTCCCCATAATGTCGCAGTTATTTTCAGGACATACTGTGTGTATGTGTGTGTGTGTGTGTGTGTGTGTTCACATGCCGACCAATCAGCAGTAAGGTTGGTCGAAAACAAAAACAAACCCCGTCCCCCAGCCCCTTCAGATGACCTCCTATTGGTCGATAGATAGTTTAAATTTCCTCTTCATTGTAATTTTGTTTTATTATTTTAATTGAAGTGTATTATATAATTATTAATATTAGTATTTTTATTTTTATACATTTTTATTAAATACACTAACTGAGCTTGTACACTTTACTGTATTTAATTATTAATATTATTATTATCCATATTTTATTTACTCTATCAGAAAAAAACAAAATCTCCACGTTTATTTTGTCAATTTTTACTATTATTATTTTTAGAATTATTATTTTTATTATTATTATTATTTAATGAGACACACTCAGAGTTTACAGAACTCTTTACTGTAATTAGTATTTTATTGTTTTTAACTATTATTTTAATTGAATGAACCACACTGACCTCACAGTGACCCCTGTTGGCTGAATGTGTTGAACGTCTTTGTAATCTTTGATGTTTGACCTCTGACCTTTGTCCTCTCTGACCCTCAGCCCCGGCGTCGGTCTCCGAGGTAGCGGTTTCTAACGGCGGCAGGTCGGACGCCCTGCGGCTGTCGTGGCGCCCGGCGGTGGGCGTGGTGGACACCTACCAGGTCCGTCTTCTGGACGGGAGTCGAACCGTCCACACGCTGTCCGTGTCTCGCTCCTCGCCGCCCGAGTGCTCCTTCAGCTCGCTGGTCGCCGGGCGACTGTACTCGGTCGTCATAGTGACGAGGAGCGGCGGCCTGGAGAACGCCACCACGGTTCAAGCACGAACACGTGAGGATGTTTTATTTTACATTCATGTGCTTTTTTCTTTATATATTTAAATTTACACAATATTTTCTTTAATTTACAATTCAGTCCACCTTTTTTTTTATTTTATTTTTTTTATTTGTGAATATTTTATTTGCAATATAATTTATTTAATTCACAGCTTAACAAATCAAGAAGTCTCAGTAAGTGTAGATTAACGATATCAAACATTCATGTTTTATTGTCTTACAGAACCGGCCACCGTTCAAAACCCGACAGCTGTTCACTCTGCCAGAGACGACTTCCTCAAGGTGAGTCTCTAAATAAACTTTATTAAACATTTTGATTATATAACAAATATAATAATATATATATTTTTTTTTTAATTATTATTAACAGATAAACAATGATAAAAAATGTTTTTTGATAAAAAATCCTCTTAGAATTATAATATATATTTCTAAGAATATAATAATAGTTTACTTTTCATTATCTGGAGAATGGAGATTTTTTTTTCTTTTTTATAAATGATAGTATAATATAGTAATATTATTACATAAATAATAAATATTATTCCTAACTGTAATGTGGAAGTATTTTATTTACATTTAAACTGTAACCAGAAGTATTTAATAGTATTTAAACTGTAATCAGAAGTATTTAATAGTATTTAAACTGTAATCAGAAGTATTTATTAGTATTTAAACTGTAATCAGAAGTATTTATAGTATTTAAACTGTAATCAAAAGTATTTAAGTATTTAAACTGTAATCAGTAGTATTTAAAGTATTTAAACTGTAATCAGTATTTTATAGTATTTAAACTGTAATCAGAAGTATTTTAATGTATTTAAACTGTAATCAGAAGTATTTTAATGTATTTAAACTGTAATCAGAAGTATTTATTAGTATTTAAACTGTAATCAGAAGTATTATAATAGTATTTAAACTGTAATCAGTAGTATTTAATAGTATTTTAAACTGTAATCAGTAGTATTTTAATGTATTTAAACTGTAATCAGAAGTATTTAAATTTAAACTGTAATCAGAAGTATTTAATAGTATTTAAACTGTAATCAGAAGTATTTTAATAGTATTTAAACTGTAATCAGTAGTATTTAATAGTATTTAAACTGTAATCAGAAGTATTTAATAGTATTTAAACTGTAATCAGTAGTATTTAATAGTATTTAAACTGTAATCAGAAGTATTTAATAGTATTTAAACTGTAATCAGAAGTATTTAATAGTATTTAAACTGTAATCAGAAGTATTTAATAGTATTTAAACTGTAATCAGAAGTATTTTAATAGTATTTAAACTGTAATCAGAAGTATTTTAATCAGTATTTAAACTGTAATCAGAAGTATTTAATAGTATTTAAACTGTAATTTTAGTAGTATTTTTAATAGTATTTAAACTGTAATCAGAAGTATTTAATAGTATTTAAACTGTAATCAGAAGTATTTAATAGTATTTAAACTGTAATCAGAAGTATTTTAATAGTATTTAAACTGTAATCAGTAGTATTTATTAGTATTTAAACTGTAATCAGTAGTATTTAATAGTATTTAAACTGTAATCAGAAGTATTTAATAGTATTTAAACTGTAATCAGTAGTATTTAATAGTATTTAAACTGTAATCAGAAGTATTTAATAGTATTTAAACTGTAATCAGAAGTATTTTAATGTATTTAAACTGTAATCAGAAGTATTTTAATAGTATTTAAACTGTAATCAGAAGTATTTTAATGTATTTAAACTGTAATCAGAAGTATTTAATAGTATTTAAACTGTAATCAGAAGTATTTATAGTATTTAAACTGTAATTTAAACTGTAATCAGTAGTATTTAATATTTAAACTGTAATCAGAAGTATTTAATAGTATTTAAACTGTAATCAGAAGTATTTATTAGTATTTAAACTGTAATCAGATATTTAAACTGTACTCAGTAGTATTTAATAGTATTTAAACTGTAATCAGAAGTATTTAATAGTATTTAAACTGTAATCAGTAGTATTTAATAGTATTTAAACTGTAATCAGAAGTATTTAATAGTATTTAAACTGTAATCAGTAGTATTTAATAGTATTTAAACTGTAATCAGAAGTATTTAATAGTATTTAAACTGTAATCAGAAGTATTTAATTGTATTTTAAACTGTAATCAGTAAGTATTTAATGTAGTATTTAAATTTAAACTGTAATCAGAAGTATTTAATAGTATTTAAACTGTAATCAGAAGTATTTAATAGTATTTAAACTGTAATCAGAAGTATTTAATAGTATTTAAACTGTAATCAGAAGTATTTTAATGTATTTAAACTGTAATCAGTAGTATTTAATAGTATTTAAACTGTAATCAGAAGTATTTAATAGTATTTAAACTGTAATCAGAAGTATTTAATAGTATTTAAACTGTAATCAGAAGTATTTAATAGTATTTAAACTGTAATCAGAAGTATTTAATAGTATTTAAACTGTAATCAGAAGTATTTTAATATTTAAACTGTATTTAAACTGTAATCAGAAGTATTTAATAGTATTTAAACTGTAATCAGAGTATTTAATAGTATTTAAACTGTAATAAGAAGTATTTAATAGTATTTAAACTGTAATCAGAAGTATTTTAATAGTATTTAAACTGTAATCAGAAGTATTTTAATAGTATTTAAACTGTAATCAGTAGTAAACTTTAATTTTAATGTATTTAAACTGTAATCAGTAGTATTTAATAGTATTTAAACTGTAATCAGTAGTATTTTAATGTATTTAAACTGTAATCAGTAGTATTTAATAGTAGTATTTATGTCTCTCCTCCGTGTTGTGTTCAGGTGTACTGGCGTCATGCAGCAGGAGACCTGGATCACTACGTGGTTCTGATCTGTTACAACAACAGCGTCCTGCAGAACAAGAGCGTCTCCGCCGGACACAACGAGTGCGTCTTCTCGTCCCTGTCGCCGGGCAGACTCTACACCGTCACTGTGGAAACCTGGAGCGGGGAGTACGTCGGCAGCGTCTCCACCGACGGACGCACATGTGAGTCAGAAACCGAGGAGACCACATATATATTCATTTATTGATCCATGTTTGTTTATTGATCGTTGTTGAGTCAACGTTTCATCCTTTCCTTCAGTTCCAGCAGCTGTTGGGAATCTGTCGCTCGGCAACGCAGGTACAGGTGATCTGACCGTCACCTGGAGCCCCGCCCCCGGAGACGTGGACCACTATGAGGTGAGGGAAGGAGAAACATGTGGTTATGAAACTTGTGTCCAGACATATCTCTATTTTGGGGGATTTTGGAACAGTTAATGAAAAGTACTGTCTAAATAACTCTTATTCTTCTTATTATAGTGATTTTAAACTTTTACAAACAGCAACTTATTTTTCATTAAAGCTGCACTTATATGTTGTTGTATGAACATTTCCCAGTTCATTTTGTTAATATATGAAACATTGATTAGTGCAGCTTGACTACAAAACCCTAAAAGAAATTGTCGCATCGCTGCTGCAGTTAATAGATGGATATATTTATTATTATGTAACAAATAATAAGAAAAAACAAAATGAAAAATGTACAAAAAACAGGAGAAGGCGTAGGTAAACACTTATATGAACTTATATAAATAAATAATGATATAAATGTTGATCAAATATGCACATAAATAATTATCTTAAAATCTCCTTGTACCTCTCAAAAAAAAGTTTATACATTTTCTTTAATTAACTTATAATTTGAGTTGCTTTAATTTTATTAATTTACAATGTGAACATGACATTTCAGCAAACTTAACTTAAACTTCATGGTTTACTTTCAGCAGCTTTAAAGAGTTTAAGTTCACTGTTTATTTATTTTCTTACTTTTATCTCAAAGACATTCAGGAATTAAAATAAACGCAGCTAATTAAACAATTAACAATTATTTTGAATTGAATGTAGAGACTAAAGGATGAGTTTGTACAATTACAATTCATATTTTTACATCAATAAATGGCTGATTTCTGCTGTATTTAACCTCCACTGCAGACATTTCCTGATGAGCTCTTTTGGTTTTAATGATCTTAATCTTTAAGTTTCATTCCTGTCGTTTCTCGTCTCAGGTGACTCTTCTCTTCAACGACACTCGTGTTTTCCCTCCGGTCACGTTGGGCAGCGACGTGCGACGCCACCGGCTGACCTCTCTGACCCCCGGCCGTCTTTACAAGATCGTGGTGTCGACGTTCAGCGGGCCGAACCAGAGAGCAGAGTTCATCGAGGGGCGGACAGGTGAGACGATAAAAGTTTAGTTTGAAGCATCTGGAGTCCAAAGTTTTTGCTGAACCCGGACTCGTCCTCTTCAGTTCCCAGTGCAGCTGGTAACCTCCACCTGGCTCCTCGGTCCGGACTGACGGACTCCGTCGGTGGGCTGCTGGTCTCCTGGACTCCTGGAGGCGGAGACCTGGACATGTACATCGTCTCCTTGTCCACCACGGTGAGTCCAGCTGCAAACATCAGGTTCACTCTGACAGAATTAAATCAATATGTATTCACATAGATGTCAACTTATTGTACAGCATGTTATATTACAGAGACATTTCAAATTCAAATCAGAACAGATGAAAAATGTTGTCATAGAGGTGGAAGAAGTATTAACATTCTCTACTAAAGTAAAAGTACTAATACCACACTGTGAAAATGCTCCACTATTACTTATTAAAAGTCCTGTTTTCAAAATCTTGTGTTTTTGTTGTTTCATCTCATTCAAAACCTCATTAACATTTTTAGCTCTGTTGTTATTTTCCAAGAATTTTATTCAAAATCTGTAAAATTAAAGAATCACAAACTTTTATAGAAATTAAATCTTATTTTTCATCTTATTCTACCTGGTGGGACTTTCAAAGTAAAATGTTTTACTATTACATCTAAAGAAAAAGTAAAACTGCAAGTCGTCTGCGTAAATTTGACAAGAAATATTTAGAAAAACAGACCCCTGTGGAAGGATATCATATAAAATAATAAAAATAAATGGGGCCCAAAATTGATCCCTGAGGTACTCCACAAGAGCTCAAAGTAGAGGAGGAAGACGATACGTCTGATTATTGATGATTCAGTCTGTAAATGAGACAATAGATTGATATATTGGTTGATGAATAGGTGATGAATTGATTGATTTGTGGTGGCTTTATGAATATTTTGTCACTTCCTGTCTCCAGGATGGCGTCGTCATCGAGACTC
>NC_072471.1:1318267-1320767 GCF_027596085.1 Anoplopoma fimbria | reverse complement strand
GACCAATGACTCGATAGAGCTGTCGTGGTCCGGTCCCGCCTCTGGAGACTATGACAGCTTCAGCCTGCAGTGGACTCCTCCGGACGGCCTGTCCGTCACACAGACACACCTGACCGGCCGCGTGGTGGGCGGGATGTTTCCGGGGCGGAGGTACAACTTCACCATGGTGACCGTCTGTGGGGGCGGAGCCAAGGGCGGGCCTTCCGTCAGGAGCCAGCCAATCCAGAGGAACGTCAGGACAAGTGGGTGGAACAAAGCCTGAACATCTCTTTTACAAATGTTCATTTTTAAAGAGTTGTTCCTCCCGTGGAGATGAAGGTTCGGTCACGTCTACGTGGACATTTGAGGCTTTCGGCTAAAATAGTTTGCTTGTTTAAATGAATGTTTTGGGAGAATCATTCACGAGTTTTGTTGTTGTATGGAGAACAATGTTAAACTAACAGAGAGGGACGTCACACACAAAGACACAAACATCCTCTTTCCTTCACTTTCTTCCTCCCTTCTTTGTCTCCTCTCCTTGACTTCTCCACTCTCCCTTGTCTCCTCTCCTCTCTCCTTGTATCCTCTCCCCTTGTTTCTCTTTCTCTCCTCTCTCCTTATCTTCCCTCCTATCCTATCCCATGTCTCCTTTCTCATTGTTTCATTGCAACATTTTTAAATCAGCCTTGATGTTGTTTCTCTTTTTAACCACCAGATGGAACCAAAGAGTCTGAATGTCTCTGCTGCCGTTTTTATTTATTCATTTTTAATCTGTATGTTATCTGTCAGTTTGGCTTCAGGGATCAAAACTCACACACACACACACACACACACACACACACACACACACACACACACACACACACACACACACACACACACACACACACACATATAATGACCTAGTTTCTTATTTCTGTCAGCAGAGGTCGATGCAGCTTTTACCAGATTTAGACCCAGAAGTGAAGCTTTATTTCTTAGTGCTGCAAAACTAATTAAAGGAAAATGCACAAAAAAAAATATGAGAAAAGAAAACGAGAAAACATTAATGTAAAATAACAAAATAGGACAAAAGAATAAAGAAATGAGGATCATTTTATCCAGAATTGGTGAGAGGATTGTTTGTATGCGGCCCGGTTAAAGTGTATGTTTTTCCTTTTAAAATGTCCGGTTTCCTCGTGTTTGGTGAACAGACGCTACATCAGCGTGAGACTCAAACTGTTTGGTGACATCATCTTCATCATCATCTTCATCTTCATCATCATCATCATCATCTTCATCATCAACACTGTAGTTTATTTAGACTCAAACACTCAGTAAAGCACCAAACATGGATTAATCCGCCGCTGAAAATAGTCCCAACAAACAGATTCTTTAGTTTGAATAAAATACTGAAAAACACAAACTGTGACTCAGCAAAAATAAACAACTCTTTTTCTCTCCTGCTTTCTCTACTTGTCTCCTTACCCTCCTCTCTACCTCTCCTTTCTCCTGTCCTCCCTTCTCTTCTCCTTTCCTGTTTACTCTCCTCCTCTCCTTTCATTAATTGTTTCATCTCCTTGTCTCCTTCCCTTCCTATCCTTTACTCCTCCCTCCTTATTTCCTCTCTTTCTCTCCCTGTCATCTGTTCTCCTTTCATCTCCTCTCCTCTCTCCTTCCCCTTCTACTCTGTTTGAGTCTCCTCTCCCCTTGTTTCATCTCCTCTCTCCTTATCTCCTCTCCTCTTGACATGTCTCCCTTCCTCCCTCCTTGTCTCCTTTCTTTTCTCCTTGTAACCTTCCCCTTGTTTCTTCTCATCTCTCCTTGTCTTGATTCCTCTCTCTCCCTGTGTCCTCTTCTCTTTTTGTCTCCTCTCCTCTCTTCTCTCCTGTCATCTCCCCTTGTCTCCTTTCCTCTTTTCTTGTCTCTTCTCCTCCTTGTGTCCTCTCCCCTTGTTTCATCTCCCCTCTCCTTATCTCCTCTCCTCTTAACATGTCTCCCTTCCTCCCTCCTTGTCTTCTCTCTCCTTGTCTCCTTTCTTGTCTCCTTGTAACCTTCCCCCTTGTTTCTTCTCATCTCTCCTTGTCTTGATTCCTCTCTCTCCCTATGTGTCCTCTTCTCTCTCCCTGTCTACTATCCTCTCTCCTTGTCTGCTCTTTTCATCTCCTTTCCTTGCCTCCTATCTCATCTCCTTGTCTCCTTCAGGTCCGTCTCCTCTGAAGTCCATCCACTGCTTCCCTCTCTCGTCCTCCTCCCTCTCCTGCTCCTGGTCTCCTCCTCCCTCCGACTTCGACTCCTACGAGGTCGAGTGCCGTCGCCACGACGACGGGGAGCTGACCTCTGCCCTGCGGCTGGCGGGCGGCGTCACCGCGGTAACGCTGGACCACCTGGAGGCCTACAGGAAGTACTCTGTGACGGTCAGAGTGTCTTCAGCCGGACAGACGAGTCCGCCGTCAACACACACGACTGTTACCATGATAGACCGTGAGCACACACACACACACACACACACACACACACACACACACACACACACACACAC
>NC_072471.1:1290767-1313267 GCF_027596085.1 Anoplopoma fimbria | reverse complement strand
CAAACCGGAGCCACACAGGAAAATAAACAGGAATAGGAACTACTTTATGACAACAAATGCAGTGAAAACTACAATCTGACTACAACCTGATTCACAGCTTTTCTAAAGTGTATTTGTGTGTGTGTATGTGTGTGTATGTGTGTGTATGTGTGTGTATGTGTGTGTGCAGGGCCGTCCAGGAGAACCCGGTGGTGAGGATGAGCATGTGGAAAGAGGTTCCATCTTCAGGGTTGTATCTCGGCGTTCGGAGGTGAGTCTCTGAATGTTTATCTCCTGGAGAGAGTTTTACTTTCACTTCCTCCTACGACCAATATGTGACAGTGTGAAGGACTGCGTCTGAGATGACCTCATCACTCCCCCACGCAGTACACAACACCTGCTATCTACTGTGTGTGTGTGTGTGTGTGTGTGTGTGTGTGTGTGTGTGTGTGTGTGTGTGTGTGTGTGTGTGTGTGTGTGTGTGTGTGTGTGTGTGTGTGAAACACAACTTGTTAAGTGCAGTGTATTAAAAGTAAATGTTGTTAAAACACGACTGCATAGTCAGAAAATAAACTCCTATATGATTAAAAATAATAATAATGTATAATATTTCAAAAACAATAAAAAAGTAATAATTTAAGAATTCAAAAACATGGTAATAAATAAATATATTGCACAAAAAACATGTTTGTTAAATATCGCTCAATATATTATGTTCAGATTTTAATCACAATTATTTTAAATATAAAACATAAAGGAAAATAAATTATTCATTACATTTCTTCTACTTTGAAAATAATAGGCATTTGTTTTTATTGAAAAAACTGTTAAAAGATATATTAAAAAAATTATATTTAATTATATTTAATAAGTTAAATAATTGCTGATTTTGTTTTTATGTTATGACATTAATAACAATAATTTAAGAAATAAGAAATACAGGAAAATAAATGATGGGTAACAGGACGACGCACTCATTAAATTTACTCTACTTTGAAAAATATATTAATAATAATAATGTTTTTTTATTCTACTTTTGTTATTCAAAAACAATTACATACATATGTTTAAAAGTAAAAAAAATAAATAATAATAAGAACATACTTCACAAATAAAACATTCAAATATCGGCTGTAAAATTGTTGTTAAACTGTTTTTCACCAAATAATTTTGAATGTTAACAATTGTCTAGAAAATATTTTAATATATCTGCTGTTAAATCTTCCTCTCATGAACTCTGTGATTCTAATAACTGAATAATAACTTGTTAAATATGAACTGTTTGTGTTTCTTCTGTTGCAGTAATCGTCGGGTCACCAGGTGAGAATCTCTTCTTTTCACCAGAACTGATTATATATTTATTTATACAACATAAATATTCATAATAAAGGTAATCTATGTTAATAAATACCTTAAATGTGTATTTTTGTTCAGTCCCATCAAAGCCGTTCACTTTGAGTCTCATCTGAACAAACTGCAGGCCGACTCCAACTACCTGCTGTCTGAAGAGTTCGAGGTAAAAATGATCTCAGATCAGATTCAATGTTTATCAATTTATTTATTGATTCAAAGTTTATGTTCTGCTGATATAGTGCAGTAAAAAGTACAATATGTACCTCTGAGATGTAGTGAAGTAGAAGTACTCAAGTAAAGTAAAGTACTTTGACTTTATTGGCTGAACTTCAGACTGATTGATGTTTTTGTGTTTTTTAGGATCTGAAGGATGTTGGAAGGAACCAAACGATGGACGTCGCTCGACTGCCGGAGAACCGAGGAAAGAACCGCTACAACAACATCCTGCCATGTTAGTACTGTGTGTGTGTGTGTGTGTGTGTGTGTGTGTGTGTGTGTGTGTGTGTGTGTGTGTGTGTTGTGTGTGTGTGTGTGTGTGTGTGTGTGTGTGTGTGTGTGTGTGTGTGTGTGTGTGTGTGTGTGTGTGTAATCTCTGCTGCAGCATCAAATAAACTAACATTAAATAAACTGCATTTATAAAGACCTTAAAGAACATAAAGTTCAATCAATGTGAGAATCATGAGACCGATGACATCGTTAAGGGCTTTAATTAACGAGACAGCACTTGTTCCCATGGCGACAGCGACCAACCAGGCGGAGGGTCAGGTGATAGAAACATTAAAGACTTCACGAATCATCACATGAATCTAATATCAGTTTAATAACACGATCGTTAGAGAGATCAACATAAAACTAATGAAGTGTTTAATTAAGGAGTGTGTGTGTGTGTGTGTGTGTGTGTGTGTGTGTGTGTGTGTGTGTGTGTTTTTGTGTGTGTGTGTGTGTGTGTGTGTGTTTTTCTCACAGTTTAAATAAAGTTATTAAGTGTTAGTTGTGTGTAACTGCAGCCAGTTCTCTATAACAAACAGAAAAATAGGACTTTAGGTGAAACATTTAAGCTCTATAATTAACAAAACACACACACACACACACACACACACACACACACACACACACACACACACACACACACACACACACACACACACACACACACACACACACTGCTATAGTAAAGTGACTCATCCTCTCTGTGACTCACATTTAAAGACATGTAACATATTTTCTCACCTTCAACAATAAAAGCATCTAAAAAAAGCTGTTGAGAGAAGTGACTTTAAAAAGAGAGAGTTTGTGTTTTTGGCTAAACTGGAGGTTTTAACGCTTCTCTGTTAAAGAGTTTAAACTGTTGGTTCAACAAAAAACAAAACAATCTGAAGAAGTCAACTTGATCTATTTTACATTTATGGTCTAGTTTATTAACGATAAGAACTTTTGCAGTGTTGGTTCTAATCATAAAGTACCATTATTGAATTATTAAAATAATAGTTAAATAAAGTTATTTCTTAGAAGAACAGTCCTGCTCATAAAGGAGCTAACGGCTAACAAACGGAGGTTCCATTTGGTAACATTATGCTGCGTTCAAGCTCAGAAAAAAAATTATATTAAGTCAATGTAAATTATAACGTTATCGTGATGTGTTCACATCAGTAAAATAGAAATACAATCATTTGTATTGTGTGTTTTATTCAAATAAACGCTATAAATGACAAAGTAAAAAGATAGCATGTGTACAGATTGTAAAGCCCTCTGAGGCAAATTTGTAATTTGTGATTCTGGGCTCTACAAAATAAACTGAATTGAATAACATTTAGAATTATTTACTTCTTTATTTGTCAATCGTCATAATCTCTGTTGATTTCATTTATTTTTTAAATGGCCTAAATTTTCCCCTTCAGACAAGGAAAACATCTCAGCTATTTGCCCAACGTGGCTAAATTTTTACATTTACTTTAATTTATATTAATCTGGAGAATTCAGCCGCTTTCAGCCTCTTTTAGCTCCTTGTTTTGGTCGAGCTGGTGGAACCTTTAAGCAGCTTAAGAGCCAAATATCAAAACATTTTAATCTTTGATCTAAACTATTACATTAAAAGCTGTAACCACATACTAAACAAGTAAATTACAATACACACAAAGACTCAGAAACATTGTGAAGTCTTGTTCAGTGAATGTGTTTTCTCTGTAGATGATTCCACCAGAGTGAAGCTGTCGTACCTGGAGGACGACCCCTGCTCCGACTACATCAACGCCAGCTACGTACCTGTGAGTACACACACGCACACACACACACACACACACACACACACACACACACACACACACACACACACACACACACACACACACACACACACTAACACCTGTGTGTTTTCAGGGTAATAACTACCGGCGGGAGTACGTGGCCACTCAGGGCCCTCTGCCCGGCACCAAGGATGATTTCTGGCGGATGGTTTGGGAGCACGGCGTCTACAACGTCGTCATGGTGACGCAGTGCGTTGAGAAAGGACGGGTGAGTGATGGACGGTTTCATTTGTTTATGTTTTAATGTCCTGGTGTCTTTATTTGATGTTTGCCGGAGATATTCATGGTCCCCTGAGGATGAACCCTGACGATTATGTTTTAGAAAAGTCAAAATAATAAGCCCAAATTGAAAAGAGATTGAATATCAAAACATATTGAATGAATTACGAGGACTGCTACTCGTGATTATTCTCATTATTGATCAATCAGATAATAATTGAAGCAATATAAAATGGCTTAAATTGTGAATTTTTTAATTGCTAAGCAGCAAGTCGTCACAACGGAGTAGAGAATATTTGTTATTGTTGCTTGAAAAGAAGCCAAAACTATAAATCAATTATGAGAATATTTGATTCTTTTTTTGGTCCATTACTAATCAATTAATCTACCAATAGTTTCAGATCTCAAAAACATAACAAACTCCTGAAAAGTATAATCAAATATCTACGAGGGCTGCTCCTGTTCGTATCTATTCATCTGTTGATTTATTTTCTTTTTCTATTAATTAATTACTTTGTCTCTGAGATTTCAGTTCATTCCTTCATAAATAAAATGAACAACCTGAATAAATATAAATATATTTTTTGTTTTGTTTGTTACATTTTGAGAAAAGAGAGAACTGAGAGCAGATGAAGATCAATAAACCTAACACACCTGTGAATGGTGTCCGTCCCACAGGTGAAGTGTGATCAGTACTGGCCTGCAGACAGGGAGCCTCTGTACTACGGGGACCTGGTCCTTCAGATGCTGTCTGAGTCCGTCCTCCCAGAGTGGACCATCAGAGAGTTCAAGATCACCTCGGTACCGATCCTTTAACCTCTCACGCTCACCTCACAACTGATCAATCGTTTCACTGATCACTGATCACTGTCACCCACAGGAGAGCGGCTGCAGTTACCCTCGGGTGCTGCGTCACTTCCACTACACCGTGTGGCCGGACCACGGAGTCCCCGAGAGCACCCAGTCCCTGATCCAGTTCGTCAGGACCGTCAGGGACTACGTGGACCGGTCGCCCAGCACCGGAGCCACCGTGGTCCACTGCAGGTAGGAGTGTGTGTGTGAGTGTGTGTGTGTGTGTGTGTGTGTGTGTGTGTGTGTGTGTGTCTCTGTCTGTGTCTGTGTGTGTGTGTGTGTGTGTGTCTGTGTGTGTGTCTGTGTGTGTGTGTGTGTGTGTGTGTGTGTGTGTGTGTGTGTGTGTGTGTGTGTGTGTGTGTGTCTGTGTGTGTGTGTGTGTGTGTGTGTGTGTCTGTCTGTGTGTATGTGTGTCTGTCTGTGTGTGTGTGTGTGTGTGTGTGTGTGTGTGTGTCTCTGTCTGTCTGTCTGTCTGTCTGTGTGTGTCTGTGTCTGTGTCCGTCCTCTTTGCTGCTGAGATTACAACACAACGTGACGGGTTGAGAGTCAACAAAAAAATCTATTGTTCAAGTTCTGTGTGTGTGTGTGTGTGTGTGTGTGTGTGTGTGTGTGTGTGTGTGTGTGTTGTGTGTGTGTGTGTGTGTGTGTGTGTTAGTGCTGGTGTTGGCCGTACCGGGACGTTCATCGCCTTGGATCGGGTTCTGCAGCAGTTGGACTCTAAAGCAACCATCGACCTGTACGGCTGTGTGTTCGACCTCCGGCTGCACCGACAACACATGGTCCAAACCGAGGTACCGACACCAACACATCAGAGAATGTCAAGTTTATGATCATATGAACAACAAAAACAGAAAAATCAGTCCTTGGCAATGAAAATGTAAGATCTCAGGCTCCCTTCAACAAGACTAAGATGTAACACATAAAAAAGTCATAGTGTAGCATGTCAAAATATGTCATGTATAGCATGTCATGTATAGCATGTCAAAATTACATTACATTACATTACATTACAGTCATTTAGCAGACGCTTTTATCCAAAGCGACTTACAGGAAGTGTATTCAACATAGGTATTCAAGAGAACTATAGTCACCAGAAGTCATCAGTGCATCCCTTCTTAAACAAGACTTAAAGCATAAGCCAGAGCAAAAGTATATATGTCATAGTGTAGCATGTCATAGTATAGCATGTCATAAATATGTCATGTATAGCATGTGGTGAGTGAAACCAGAGTGCAGTGTGGTGAATCAGCTCCCGTTGTTTCAGTGCCAGTACTCCTTCCTGCACCAGTGTGTGCGCGACGTCCTCAGAGCCAGAAAACACCGCAGTGAACAGGAGAACCCTCTCTACCCCATCTACGAGAACTTCAACCCAGAGTACTGCCGAGGTGAGAACAACTATCCACAGTAATGATATTAATATTAACAGAGATGTACAGCAAACCATTTCTACTCATGTTCTAACTTTGCTCTTGGTTTCTCCTCAGATTTCATCTACACTGGACGCTGAACGGACGATGACGTCCGATCAAGAGAAGAAACGTTTCTCCGTCGGTTCATTCTGGCTTCATAACAACGATCTGAGTTATTAGAGTTTCATACACATCAGAGGAGACAAATGAACATAAACAATAAGCTTTAACATCAAAAGTTCAGAAAATAAACTGAAGCTTTAAACAATCTCCAGTTTTTATAAAAACACATTTTAATTAAAGATAAACTTCATGTGTTTGATGGGATTACAAGGACGCCTCTTTTATTAGCTACACTCTCAAGTTAATTAATATTTTGTTCAATTTCTGACCAGTTGGCGACTTTTAAAAATCTAAAATGTCACAACATATTTTTTTAAATGATGTCTTATTAATTAATGTGGCTAATAATATGTTGATCTCAGGTCGTTGGTGGTGACTCTAGCTTAGTTATAGCATTATTATAACTGAATGATCACAGGAAGGAAAAGAGCCATTTATAACTGTTCTCACTCACTGCTCCATATAAGCTGTTTATTTAAAAAAGTTACACATATTGCTGTATGTAAATATTGATGTAATGCTTTTTTATATATATGATTATAAACTGTATGTCAACCATTTTTTATTATGTGTAGCATTGAGTTACTTCTATTCTTGTCTCATTTATGAAATCAAACAATTGTCAAGTAGCTGTAAGAATGTATAACCTTCTGTATTCAGGTAATTACGATTATTATTATTATTATAACGTTTAATTGTTTAAAACATTCTGTCACATTCTTCTATGAAGTTGTTTATGAACTTTGGACATAAAAAGTCTGATTACAAAGCGAGTCTTTTCCCCAATCTTTTGAAAAAGCATTAATAAATGACTGGAGTTCAGTTTGTCAACTCACTTTGGGATGAAAATATTTGCTTTGTTGTTTAAATATTTGAGAAATCTAGTGTCTAAAAAGTTCATACTTGCAAGTCAATATCATTAAATATAATATATAATATATTATGAATATAAATAGTTGAACACTTTTCTGCTGGATGATTTCCAGGGTGTTTAAATGATTTCTGCTCATTAAATGTATTGTTTGGGTTTAATTCTGAGGATATAATGATCATTGGTGATGGGCAATCATTCATCTCTACGTGACGTTAGTGAGTAAAGGATTTCACATTCCTAGTGTAATACATTAAACCAGTTGTATTATTTTATACATCATTTGTCATATTGGATTAATTCATCAGAAATATGTTACATTGATACTAAATCACCCAAACATAAGAGAATGTAAATCAGTTTTTATTGGATCATTAAATGCTGATTAAAAAAGCTGCCCAACGATTTCTGTGTTTGTCAATTTTTTTGTCATTGAGTTGAAGGTTTTAATATACAAAAAAAAAAGTCATAGTATAGTATGTCGAAAAGAAAAAGTCATAGTATAGTATGTCGAAAAAAGTCAGTATAGTATATTGTGAATAAAAGTCGTGTTCATGTGAACAAACAGTCAAAGTCGACACTGATATAATCTGACTGAAGGAAGAAAAAAAGCAAACAAGCATTTCCCAAATCTATCAGAATATTCCTTTAAGAGTGAGGACTTTTATAACTCAGTATAAGTTTTATCTACTTTTTCTACTGTGCATCTGAGGAACTTCTGATCTCCATATTGATCTAGGGCACGCTGAGGCCGGAGCAGAACTGGGCGACCCAGATAAAGCCTCCATCAGTGGAGGAGTCCCCATCCCTCCGGACCAAACCTCCCACTCATCCTCCACGTCTCTTCTGTCCTGGCAGAGATTTATACCGAGACAAAGTTAGAAATCAGCCAACGTCCCGCGAGCTTCACATCCGTCCTGACTGAGCTCGAAAAGGGGAACAAACAAGTCAGAGAAGAGTCAGAGGAACCTTCAGGAACCAGCTGCACCATCGCTCAAAACTGAGTGAAGTTTAAGGTTCAATGTGCTGCTCACAAACTGTGAGAGGCGTTGAGGTGACGTCGCTTCAGTGAAAAGCTTCAGAAAACATCACTGTTGCAACACAAACTTAAAGAAAACACCTTGAATTTGGTTGATAACAAATTGTGTCAAAGGTTTGTTACATTAAAAAAGTTACTTGTAAGCAAATCCTGCATGTAACTGATCCAAAACAGAACAGACATCCTGCAAAATATATGTTTATTGTTCACTAATGCTGCAGTTTGTGTGAAAGAAAAGTCTGAATGAAAGACATGATCTCTTTTTTTAACCTATATTTAAGTGCATAAGTAAACAACTGGAATTCAGTCATCAACTCACTTTCTGGGATTAATATATTTATCATTTTGTTAAAATATTGTGTGATAATTTAATGAAAATGACACAAACAATAGAGAAAACTGTTTCTTGTGGGTAACAAGGAGTTTACAGAGACTGATCCTAATGAACTGGATTATTAAAAACAGTCTTGATTCCAGTAAATATCAACAGTAAAACAAAAAAAAAACAATTGTTGGGAATATTAGGAAGCAACTTGATCAAAACACAAACAATTTAAAACATTAATATAAAATAATAATAGAATAAAACCAGTCTAGACCCCAAAATCAGAACGATAATCAGCTCAACATACTAGAGATGAGTGTCTTTTCTTTACATAATCACATTTCTTAACGTTGACCTGAGGCTGGTTTTCATCCTCAGCAGGTCTCTGCCGTTCGTTGAGATACTTTATTCTAGTTTTAACGACAGAGCTAAATATCTCAGAGCTGACCTTTAAAGGCTGTGGGTATCTGAGCTGACATTTTACATCTCTAACTTTTTAAAAACACATAAAGTCAACCAGATACTAATTAGACCATTAAGACTGAAAAACACATCCAAGCTCTTTAAATATCTAAATGTTCTTCTTCTCTTTTAAAAACACTTTTTTGTTCAAATTAGAACATAAGTAAGAAACGAAATGAGATGCAGATCCTCTTTCTCTCTTCTTAAGACAAACATCGACTGCGGCTCCAAAACTTATTAATTTAATTTAGACGATTGATTATCAATAAGAAAGAGTTCTGCTTCAGGGTGTCAGAGTTTAAACTGTGGTATTGATTAAAACACAGCAGCAGATTTACTGATTAAATGAATGTTTGGGGACAAACAACACTCAAGTTGCTTCTTTAAATTGTCTTTAGGGATTATTACAGAAAAGTTAGAACAAATAAACTATTTGTTTGCTTTTTTTCCTAAATTTTGAACAACGAAACAGAACAAATGAGGAAATCAACAAACACATAATGTCAATTAAACAAATAAAGATTTTCTCCAAATGATGTCCCAACATAAACACGTATAGCCTTGACAAAGACAATAATGATGATGATAATAATGATAATGATAATAATGATAATGATACTACTACTACTACTACTAATAATAATAATGATAATAATGATAATAATAATAATACTAATAATAATAATAATTATAATAATAATTATAAATGAAATAAAAACAAATAAAATAATAAATGAAATAATTAAAAATAAAATAAAATGAAATAATAAAATAAAATGAAATAAAATGAAATAATTAAAAATAAAATATTTAACATATGCATGCATACTTTGAGAAAACGTTTTTTATTCTCTCCTCTCCTGTTTGACCCTCCAGATATATCTAGCGACCCTTTGAGGGTCCTGATCCCACAGCTTGAGACACTGCTGAGCAGTGTAAAAAGACAGTTTCAGGCCTTGGTGTCGGCGCTGATGGACTGCTCTCAGTTAGATGGTGTTTGTGCTGATGGACTGCTCTCAGTTAGATGGTGTTTGTGCTGACGGACTGCTCTCAGTTAGATGGTGTTTGTGCTGATGGTGGTGTTGTTGATATCTATGGGGATGAGAGTCAGCAGGTTTGTGATCCAGCAGAGATCAGAATCAGCTGCTCTGCTGACAGTGAACAAACAGGAGAGATTGAAGAGGAAACTTCAAACCAAACATTTAACAGTGACGTAATGACGGAAATATGTCATAAAAGTCATAACACAGATAGGATATAAAGGATGCTGCTGCTGCTATAAGATTTTACAAAGTCTACATGTAAAAATGTTGTTTCTTTACTTATAGTTTTAATTAGATTTAATTGACTTACACAGTATTTGTACACTGTGGTACTGCTACTGAAGTAAAACATCTGAGTACTTCTTCCACCTCTGTCTGCCAAAGATCACACTAGTTTGAAGTGTTCAGATGCCTTTACTTAAGTGAAAGTACTAATACCACAGAAATACTCTCCAGTAACGTTACTTAGTCTAACTATGCTAACGGTCGATATCATTTTCTAATCAACAAAACGTCAGATTCTCCCGGTTTCTTCTGGTTAAGTTTGACAGGTTTGACGTTTACTTTTTAGGACTGCAGTACCACTGTTGGCCACAGTTCATCCCAGACTACAATCCAGGGGGCGCTGTTTCACCATTTAGAGATAAACTGAGAAAAGCGGTGACGATGAAATGCCACAATAATAATAAATCAACAATATCAAATGCTGTTCTGTGACAAATCATTTTAATTGAAACAAAACAATGATGCAATGGAGAACAGCTGATTATTCTAATATGTTTTATAATATTTCAAAAAAAGATATCCTATTTTTAATTATTGAAAGAAATATATATTGAAAATGTGTGTTATTTGTTTACTTTTACGAAAGGATTTTAATGCAGAACTAGTACTTCTATTGTGAACTTGTGTTTATTGTGTACTTTAACTTAATGACTTTAAGAATGAAGACGAGAGCAAAGAAGCTGGAGGACAGATGAAAGGAAGGAAACATCCAAACAAACCCACGTGACTAAAATATCCACGTTTGTATTTTTGTATATTAGACATTAAAGGTTTGTTTGTATATATATATATATATATATATATATATAAATATATATAAAGGCATCAAATAAATAAAGCAAATACACCTCAAAGTGTTTCTTGCTACTATTAAAAGTATTTTTTCCAGAAATTCACCATATTTTTAACATAATTAAACCCTGGAATATTATTATGATATCAAATTGACCTTGAGTCAAGACTTCATCAATCAAATAGTTTTTGTCTTTTTAGATAACACACATTTAAAATATGAAACAAAATAAATATATAAATAAATACAAAAATAAATGTGATTAAGACCTGATTGATATGTGATCCGATTATTATAAACATTATGTTAAAATAATGATGGATGTTTGACGAGCAGAAAAAGGCTGCAGTGCGACTCCATTGAAGATAAAATGTGTTTTTATTTAAAGTTCTCTATCAGGCACTATAGTTAGCATCTTTATCAACAAAACATGGACGAAGCGGCTACCTGGGTCACATGGTACACAGAAGAGATGAAGGACGACGAAATACCTGCAGACAACAGAGTGCAGGGTACAAAGATGTGGTATAAAATAAAACAACAACAACTATAATGATATTAAAACAGTAAATGATACATTTTCTTTAATGTCATAAATCAGTTACTGAACTTTACAGCGTGGATTTACTCAGAAAATCAACTTAA
Organism: Anoplopoma fimbria; assembly: GCF_027596085.1. NCBI lineage: Eukaryota > Metazoa > Chordata > Actinopteri > Perciformes > Anoplopomatidae > Anoplopoma > Anoplopoma fimbria. Next base: position 1,301,566 of record NC_072471.1, on the reverse strand, counting down.
ATCTCATTAAAATCTCATTAAATACCAAAACCACTTCTGTAGTAATATAATTAAACATCTTTAGTTTTTGTGGTGAAGAAGCAAAATACAGTGTTAAGTTTAGTTGCTACTGCAGTTCACAGCTTAGCATATGGCTTCAGATATAAAATCTAACATTTGGACAGAGAGACGACACAGCTCATAAAAACACACATAGATGCTACAGGGAAGCTACATTTTCTTTGGAGAGTACACGGATGATTCAGTGGAAACCCAGAAAAAAGAACATGATGGTTTTTACTCAGTTTACAAAACTTTTTTAAAACTGTACTGAAATATTAGTGAAACAAATCTGATTCATCAAAGTCAAGCTTTCTATCACACAATTTTTCTTCTTGTTTTATTTAAATTTTTTGCTGATTTAAAAACAACCCAGTCGCCAGAGAAAATGTCGCCATAGTCTGTTTCTGTAAACCTTGATACCTTAATACCTTGAATGTCGATGATTCTGGACAAAAAATACGCTTTTTAAATACCTTTCACGTTAGTTTTGTTTCACGTTTGCAGAAACACACAATACCACGTAGAAAGCGTTGTGAAACAATCAGTCAGGTTTAGTCAACATTACTTCTTGTTCAAGGTTAGAAACAAAGATTGGGAATTTGTGTTAAAATTATAATGAAAAGATGTAGAAAAACAACGTTAAGTAACAATCTAATGTATCAACGTAACGTCACAATGTAACGTGAAATTGTAACAATGTAACATTGACAACGCAACGTAACAACTAAACAGTGTCACGTAACAACACAACTTAAAGCAAATTTACAACATAACGTTACAACGTAACGCAACAACGTAACGCAACAACGTAACAAACGAAACAACGTAACAAAACAATGTATCGAAACAATGTAACGCAACAATGTAACGCAACAATGTAACGCAACAATGTAACGCAACAATGTAACGCAATGTAACAACAATGTAACGCAACAATGTAACGCAACAACGTAACGCAACAACGTAACGCAACAATGTAACGCAACAACGTAACGCAACAACGTAATGCAACAACGTAACGCAACAACGTAACAAACGAAACAACGTAACGCAACAACGTAATGCAACAACGTAACGCAACAACGTAACAAACGAAACAACGTAACAAAACAATGTAACGCAACAATGTAACGCAACAATGTAACGCAACAATGTAACGCAACAATGTAACGCAACAATGTAACGCAACAATGTAACGCAACAACGTAACAAACAAAACATAACGTAACGCAACAACGTAACGCAACAACGTAACGCAACAACGTAACAAACGAAACAACGTAACAAAACAACGTAACAAAACAACGTAAAACAAAACAAAACAACGTAACAAAACAACGTAACGCAACAACGTAACAAAACAACATAGTAAAACAACGTAACATAACAACATAACATAACAACGTAACATAACCTTAACAACGTAGCGTAACAACGTAGCGTAACAACGTAGCGTAACAACGTTACATAACGTTACATAACAGCGTAAAACAACGTAACGTAACAACGTACTATAAAGACGTACTGTAACAACATAACACAACAGCGTAACTAGTGTAAATAAATAATAACTAAGCAGACTTTCTTATGTAACTACTAACTTATGTAACTGTTTGTTTGAACCTTCGACCAACCATCCTTTGTAAACTTTCTCACTTGTTATACTCATCAATATACGACATCACTTGATCTTATCGAATAGAAAAATGTCCACATGGTTTGCAGAAACATTCAGTTCTACACTTTTTCTTGGCGACTGGGCTGTTCCTGTCTTCAGAAATAAAGCTTCTATTCAACAGGTTTTCAATTTCAACACAACAAAAAGGGAAAATAAATGCAACAAGAAAGAAAGAAAAATTTTAGGGAGGAAAATAAGTTGAAAAGTAAGAAGACAAGGAAAGGAAAGGTAAGAAAGGGAGGTTAAAATGGAAGACGGTGAGGAGAGGACACTAAACTACACTACATCATGAAGCAGGTCCTGCTTTTTTCTCTCTGCAGTCACGGAGTCATATATCTCATTTTAAATTTTAATAGGATTGGTTGTGCAATTTCCTGATGCCATTAAAAGTCACATCATGTGGTAGAAAATCAAACTGGAGAGACAAATTTTGGATACTGGTGTTTGTGGAACAGTAGGCTGTTTGTAGAATACTTTTGGATATTTGTTTTTATCTTAATGAGGGTATTGAAATGACAACACACCAAATCTGTATTTCACAAAACCTCCCCAAAAAAAGGGGACATGAGCAAAATCTTTTTGTTTGTATACGTTTCATGTAATATTCCACTTTATGTTTAGTTTTATGTAGATACGACTCAAACAATGTGGTTGATTGGTTTCTTTATGAGCCTACACAAATCAATTAGAAAAAATAAAGTCAATAAATGGATATCTTTGAAAAACGATATGTTTCACCTTCGTTTAAAAGAAAAACGATTCTGTCCACATGTCCTTCAATTTTCAAAATATCTCCGTCTACACTAGAAACTCAGACCATTTCTCCAACAACTCATTATTCCGAAACCCCATTGAAGAAATGTCCAATTGGAATGGAAGCTCATTTGTCCTGTTATCCGAACACCAATTGTTCCGAAAATACTCTCCCTGCAACCAACATATGGCTAAATAATTAGCAGAATGACGTCAGCGGAGCTTCCTGGCTTTGTTTTCCTACTGGGAAAGTCTGACCGCCATTCTACCTGTAGTCCGCCATTGTTGTTGTTTTTTGGAGCATGCTCATTACAGAAAGCAACAATGAACAATGGATACAACGTAACCGTGAGCTGCTGATTAAAGACAGATGACGTGATAATATTATTAATTATCAACATAACATTTTTATCACTCTGACAACAATTTTGAATGCCTTTGAAACACATTTGTATTTCCTTCACACACACAGAGCGTTCACTCTAGGTCAGTGTCTGCATAAACTCAACACATTTCTTGGTCTTTCTTTGAGTTTTAAAAAATCTGCATCTTAGAAGGCGTTTTTTAAAAGTCCCTTGCGTGGGCGGGAGGGCAAACGAAGGCCAAAACAAAGAGGAAAAAATCAGTTTTAAACAATATATATAAGAATAATAAAATCCCTCATTCTGCACATTTTGCCTCAGGAGAAACAAACAAAGAACGTTTTACATTCAGAGCTTGTTTTCAGCCAAACTTTGCAAAGGACAGGCTAAAAACAAAAACTGTTTCTACTCCCGCTCAGGTCAACAACACCAATCTGAAAATGGCTACAGCAACATTAGACTTGATCATAAAAACATGTGAACCTGAGGAGGAGAAGATGTGTTTACAACACAGAGAACAGAAGCCAACTTCAAGTTTGGTCTTGTTTTCACTTTTTCATTGGCAGCGGCGTCACTCGGCCTTGTGGCTGTTGCTAAGCAACGCGTGGGTAATTTTTAGACTGTAGGAATGGCGGTGGTGGGAATTTGGAGACTTGAAGATCAAAAACTCCCTCTGATGGAGGATGAATCATGTGTGGCGATAGCAGATCTATTGTTATCACTGCTGCGTGGCAGAAAAGTAATTTAGTCTCAGCCTTTGAAAGTTACTGTACTCACAACAATGATTCCACTTTCTTTTTTTTTGCGCAGTGTTTAAGAAGAAGACAGATTGTTGGATTCACAAAACATAATACTGTATGATGATCCTCATATGACTCCAAGCACGACTGTTCATAAAGGCTGCAGAGTCTGCTGTAGTGTTTCTGATTGACACCACCACTAGGGATGCAAAATCTAATGTGATTTTTGGGTAATTTATGGGAATAAAATGGAAATATAGGGGTTGTTTCCTCAGGTTATACTCACAATGCCATGTGCAGATAGAAACAAACTCTTTACCATATCATAAGAAGACATAAATCAATTAATCTGCTGAATAAATCCATTCATTTGTCACATAAATACAGAGTGATGTGTGTCATGAGGTGAGTCAGACACTTAGGGTTTAAATTGAAGAACTAACTTTAAAATAAATGTTTTATTAAACAAAACATAATGAATAAAAATAGGTTATTTTAAAGTCCTCAATTAGCATTAGCATGTTCAATCAAGCTACATCCCACATGGTAACAACTAGCTAGCAATGACTAGTTATACTGGATATAAACTGTTTTTGCTTTAGGCTACTATCGGCTGTTTAACTGAAATATCATAGAAATCTAAAATATATTCACTCCAGTTATATAATCAAACCTTTCCTTTGGCTCAGACGTTGCAGTAGTGTGTTGCTGCACTTTGCATGCAGAGGGTTGTGATTTTACTTAAATGTAATGTGATGCTGCTAAATGATCTGCACATGTGATGCAAGAGGAAAGTTACACGTTTCCGTCCCATGCACCACATCTAAGTGTGTTCACCTTCCAATTCTACAGTCGATCAGATTTACAGGAGAGAAGGAAGCATCGGCCACCTGAACAGAAAGTTTCAGATAAACAGACATTGCTGCACATGGACTTTCAGCTGTGGAGAACAACAAGTCTTCTACCTCTTCAGTTTAGTGCATCGATGAAAACAGGATCAACCTGTGCTACACTTTAAGAGAAACAGATCTCCACCCAAAACAGAATGTTTCCTCTCCTGAAACCTGCTGCTGGACAGATGTGAAACAAACAGAAGACATAAGTTTAACCTCCAACATTCAGACTGGGAGACCCGGGTTTAACCAGCGACATTTATACTGGAAGTTCCCAGTTCAACCTCCAATATTTAAACTGGTAGCCACCATTATAACCTCAAACACCTACACTGGGAGCTCTGAGTTTTAACCTTCAATTTTAAGAGTGGGATCTTCCAGTTTAACCCTCAATATGTAGACTAGGAGCTCCCAGTATAACCTCCAATATTCAGACTAGGAGCTCCCAGTTTAACTACCAACATTTAGAATGGAAGCTCCCAGTTTAACCCTTAAAATTTAAACTGGGAGCCACCATTATAACCTCCAACATTCAGACTGGGAGCTCCCAGTTTAACCTCCATTAATTAACCTAAGAGCTCCCAGTATAACCGCCATTCCTTCAGACTGTGAGCTCCCAGTTTGACCCTACAAACAGATTCCCAGTTCAAAGAGCTCTCCCATCATTAACTGGGAGCTCGGAGTCCCAGAAGCAACAGGATCCACTAATGGGCGGTCGGGTGAGTCACGACTGTAATTCAATTCATAAATAAATGATAAAGTTGAATAATTTATATGGACCTCCAATCACATTTAAACTTTAATCTCCCATTTTATGATTTCCTGGCTCTTTTTTTATTTCCCGCCTCCTCACTTCTCCTCGTTCTAATGCAGAAATAGAAAATAACAAACTTTATTGTATTTACTTGTAATCTTGTGGATCTTTTGGGATATCTTTCTACTTCTCTACATTTATCTGTCAGCTGGTTGTTTACTGATATTTCTGTCTCTTTCTGTGTTTTAGTTTATGTGAAAAATAAAACAATCTAATATAAATGTGTATTTAATAGTTCTACAGTTAGCAGCCTTTCACAAAACACCATTTCCTATTTTGATTTTCACGTCCAAGACTGTTGCTGATTTAACCGAGCACCGTAAAGAAAATTAAAGACAAAAATGGCCCAAAATATTATTAATATATTATTAAAATATAGGACATGACTTTAACAATAGCAGGACTGCAGAGATTTCAGCTGAAAAATTGTAAAGGTGACATAGAAATAGAGTTGTGGTTGATGTCATGGATATAAAAGAAAAAACTGGGAAAGAAAAATCAAGATTTTCTTGTTTCTATTGTATCAAAGTGTTATTTTATCTTTGAATATATATGTAAACCCCAAAAACTCAATTATTTAATCGGTTTTTCATCACTCTTAACTCAATAATGTTTTTTTTACTGATTATTTCCAGTCTAAGGCGCGTTTTAGGACCGTTTTTGGTAAAAATAAAATAAAAGATAAAATACAATCTTATGTTGTTCAGTGAACAAAAAAAATAAAGAGACTACAATTTTCCCAATTTCTTTCTTGCAAATCTTTTACTTAAATATGACAAAATGTCTACGTATTTTCACGCAAATTTACAAGAAAAGACTTGAATATTCTCTGAGATTTTAAACTCACAAATTTGCGTTAAAATACGTAGAAATTCTGTGAGATAAAGTCAAATAATTACGAGAAATAAAATTAGGAAAATAGTATTTTTTTTGTTATGTAACCACATTTATGTATCTTTTAGGACTTTAGGCCGTTCTTACCGTAAAAACTCTACGTAAGGAGCAACGGAATTTAAAAAATTGCACTTGGTGGCTCGAGTTGCCTCAGTGTTTACCTGAGGTTGATCCAACGGTACAAAGTAAAGTAATCTGGTTCCTTGACCCAAAAATATAATGCTATGTTTCAGGAGTCTTTTTGTAAACTACCGCCTAAAACTCAAAGAATATCCCAATTTGTTACCATGATTATCCCTGTATTTACTTGTTTATTTAACCTTTAATGGCCTCAATACGCCGTCGTACCTTTCGCCTCTAGATTCCTTATTCACACACACACTTCCTGCAGATATTTCACATTAAAAGACTACTTTACCCTTTGCGTTGCTAAAAAGCTTGAGTAAAGATTAGGAAATCTGGGATGTACAAATAAAAATGTGATGGAAGAAAACATCAAAGTAGAAGCAACTGGAGAAAGAACAAGTGAAGGAGAACAGACGGCTACATTAGTGTTAGAGAACGTTTGATACGATCTGTTGCTGTATCCATAGAATAAGTGCATGGTCCTCTCACAGGTAAATAAAATAGATATTCAATTAAATGAGTTACTTTGTCCAGAAAAGACCGATGGAAGAATGAAAGATTGCATTGAGTCTTAGAAGCTAGAAGAACAGCAGCTAGCCCGAAGAGGAGTCAGGACTTTGGCTCTCTATTTACATTTACGGCTACTGGGACTCGAAGGGAAAACTACGTTAACGTAAGCGCTACAGTTAAGACCGCAGTTTGACCTTTCACGATTCATCGTAACCGTCCGTTTGCGGTTTCCGTCGTCGTCATAGCAACCCTTTGTTACGACTCTAGAACAGAAGAAATGCTGATTATAACCAGTCGAGTCCAGATCCTCTGATCCAGTTTGTCGATAGGTGCTGATGTTTCTGCAGAAATCTTTAGGCAACAGGGTGGATTTTTCCCATAATCCTCTTCTCCTACTTGCTGATCCAAACCACCGGCTCGCCCTCACGAACTTCACAAACAGCTTCCTGTTCTAGTGTTCTCGGTCGCGGCGTCGCACCGGCACCGCGAACAGCGGCAGGGTCCTCGTCGGCGACGACAGCTCGGGGTCAGAGTTCGTCCTCAGGTGCTCGTCGGCCTTGTTGCCGCGGCGATCCCCCGCCGACAGGTCGTGGCACACCTCGTAGGAGCACTTCCTCTTCTGGAGGGCCTCGGCGCGGACGGCCAGGGAGCGGGCGCACACGGTGAGGAGAACGATGAGCGTTCCCAGGAGGAGCGACACCATCGGCCAGAGGACGCAGTGCAGCAGGACGCTGGTGTCGTGGGAACGCCGCCACAACACGTCGTCCGGCCTGAAACCACACGGAGAAGGAAACATGTGAAAGCAGAATATGTCACGTCGATATAAGGCTACATGCACACGTTTAACATTCGCTACGTTTACGCCAAGAGTCCACACAAGAGTCTAAAAACAGAAGGGTTGTATTTTAGTCACAGACTCTATATAAAAAGTGGACGTAGTCATCGTGACGTCACTCATTGGAACATTTTGAAGCCTTAGGTTTAGCGATTTGGATGTCGCCATCTTGTTTTTTTTTGCAACCAGTGAACAGGAAGTGACCATATATGGACTGAGGAGGAGTGACGTAGAGACGCCGTATACGTCTCTGGTGTGGACCTGTCAATCAGTGTGTAGCCCCGCCCTAAAGCATCCCCTGCTTTATGGTCTGTTTGACTCTAAATGGAGCATCATTTACTAAATGAACATCATGCTGTATTGAAGAAGACTTGAAACTAGAGATTGAGACCATAAACTCATGTTTACAATGTTTACTGAGGGAATAAATCAAGAGAGAAGTAGAGTCATTTTCTCATAGACTTCTATACAACCAGAGGAGTCGCCCCCTACAGAAGCTTTAAGACATGGTGTTTTTCACTGAAAACAGGTAGAGAGAATGCAAAACAAAGACTTTAACACATTTATTATTTCCAGATGTTTGTAGTTTGCAGTTTTCAATGATCAGTGACATTTACTGCCAATGAAACCCAACACTTCCTGTAGATATTTCACATTAAAAGACTTTTAGAGAAACAAGAGGATTGTGTCCTTTGAGATAAAATTATGATTTGTCATTTTCTGCTAAATAGAATAAAATAAAATAAATGAGATTTTCTTTAAAAAAACAAAGCAAAGTAGGAGCAACTGGAAAAAGAAATTGGTCAACTTACAATTTACAAAACCAGGTCATGTAATAATACTAATACAAATACACAAGTTTTTTTACGATATAACCTTCATGCCACCTCATACATCAAGTGACTGACTGTGTTTTTCCTCGTCTTTAAAAACCCTCTGAGTGCTCCAGTTCTTTTTTCCTCCAAAACACACAATAAAAATCTTTTCTGCAGCATCATCGAGTTCCCACCGGGCTCCTCATTTATGAAGCAGAGTTTCCTCATTGTGATCCTTCTGGTGCAGAGATAAAAATAACACCACCAAGGTCACAGGTAAAGGCATCGTCTCTGGATAATAGGAGGATTAAGCTGACGCGATGTTCGGACGCAGCATAAAAAAGAGGCTGAGCTTGTTAAAAGACCAATAAAACTGTGCTTTAAACATCAGTCAACCTGTTTTATTTTGTGATTTCAGTGTTTTTGTAGCTTTATTATCCTCCAGGTTTATTCTTAAACAAGAGAAGAGCTTTAATTCCAATCAGTACACATGAAATTGTGCATTCATTTAATTTAATATCCGTATTTGTTTTGCAGTCATCAACTTTCTCATGTGAAGATAGTTTTAATTTAGATGTTTGAGGAGCAGCTGGAAACTCTCATCACCTGAATTAATGCTTTAAATATCTATTTATAAATTCTCTTTTTAATGAAACCCTGAATGTTCCTCAGAATAGAAACACAGGAGTCTGCAGGATAATTTAACCGTAACCATCTCACGTTACGGTCATCAGTTTGAATTATTTCAACTTTGTTTCCGGGGAAAACCAGGCTGATTTGATTTGGCAGATTGTTTGAAAGAGAAGAAGAAGAAGTACTCAGTTCTTTTACTTTCATTTCCAGGTTGATTTAGAATTTATGTTTGAGTAAAAACTATGTAAATGTACTCAGAGTTTATCCTTTTGTTCATGCATGAGTGTATGCAAAGATGAAAAACTGTAAAAGAGCATTTTTTTCCAGCAAAAGCAAGGCAATAAAACAACAGTAGATAAATAAATAAAATAAATAAAATAGATAAAAAAATAAATAAAATAAATAAAATAAATAAAATAAAATAATAATATCAATAAAAAAATAAAATATATAAAAATAATATGTCTGATCACATGAGGCAAAATTATTTGTTTAGCATGTTGCAGCAAAAAGGCAATTCTTTTTTTTATTGTGCAATATTACATTTTAATTTTATGAAAATAAAATAAAGCAGTAAAGCGACGGATCACGTAAAAGCCAGTCTGTAAACATGTGCTGTAAGTAAATTCTTAAAACCATCGTAGTAGTTTGTAATCTCCTGCAGCAGCAGCAGCTCAAAACGTGATAATGGAGCTCGAAAGACTGTGTGATTGAAGTCAGAGGGTCACTTCTGTGGGGTCAAAGGTCACAGGCAGGATATTGAGTCGTTCTGTCAGAAAGATGTCCAGTCGATGCTGCTGGTCTGTAATATCGCCGTGGTAACAACGATCTGCCACCGAGGACTAAACTTCACACCGTCACACGTCCCTGTTTCCAATTTCTCACCTGTCTCACACCTTTGAATGGACTTCAGTGCGTGTGCGTGTCTCACCTCCTCTGCTGGTTGAAGAAGCAGGTGAAGGACTGGCTGCTGACCTCTTTGGTGAAGTAATCCTCCCACCACAGGACGCTGTCCTTGTTCTTCTGGTTGTCCCGCTCACAGGGGGGGACGTAGGAACACTGAGGGGAGACGAAGACGGATCAATATCAACGCTGAACGCTTCAATAGATCAATATTCAATATTTCAAACATTACGAAGCGTTCATTCAGAACTTTAAACCTCAATTTTCTTTGCAAACATATGTTTACGACCCATTTTTTTCACTCTTGTTTTTAGGCGGTGACCTCAAGTGGCTGTAAAAATTTTGAAATTATAAAATCATCACGACAGGCATGTTTATTTATAAAAACAAAACAAAACAATATATATATAAATTACAAGTCTGGTAACATTAGGCAAGTTTATTTATTTAGCATAGCAAGTACATTATTTTTATTTTATCAATAATCAACAATATAACATTTAAACTTCATGTGCAATATTAATTTCATTAATCTACGTGCATTATAACTTTCTACAAATGTTCAATATCTCTCTCAATATCATACTCAATATTTATTTCCTATTTTATTTTCTATTTGGCTCTGGTGTTATTATCACTTCTTATACACTTTATACTGTTATTTGTTGTATTTTACTTTTTCTATTTTAGTTGAATTCTAAATTTGATTTATTTACCTTACTTAATATTCATTGCTATTGTATTTAATTTTGCAATGCTGTCAGTATGAATTCTTATATACTTAATAATTGTTATTCTATT